>NC_141873.1:121081814-121234987 GCF_056163025.1 Triticum urartu
GTGTCAAAACCGGCGGATCTCGGGTAGGGGGTCCCGAACTGTGCGTCTAGGTGGATGGTAATAGGAGACAAGGGACACGATGTTTTTACCCAGGTTCAGGCCCTCTCGATGGAGGTAAAACCCTACTCCTGCTTGATTAATATTGATGATATGGGTAGTACAAGAGTAGATCTACCACGAGATCAGAGAGGCTAAACCCTAGAAGCTAGCCTATGGTATGATTGTTGTGATTGTGTCCTACAGACTAAACCCTCCGGTTTATATAGACACCGGAGGGGGCTAGGGTTACACATAGTCGGTTACAATGGGAGGAGATCTACATATCCATATTGCCAAGCTTGCCTTCCACGTCAAGGAAAGTCCCATCCGGACACGGGACGAAGTCTTCAATCTTATATCTTCATAGTCCAAGAGTCCGGCCAATGGTTATAGTCCGGCTGTCCAGATACCCCCTAATCCAGGACTCCCTCAGTAGCCTCTGAACCAGGCTTCAATGACGACGAGTCCTACGCGCAGATTGTCTTCGGCATTGCAAGGTAGGTTCCTCCTCCGAATACTTCATAGAAGATTTTGAACATGAGGATCGTGTCCGGCTCTGCAAAACAAGTCCCACATACCATCGTATAGAGAGTAATATTTTCACAAATCTAATCTCCTAACGTATTCTGCAGCGTGACATCGCACCACAGCCAAGCCTGAATCATTTTTTACTGTCCCACCTCAGCACATTTTGCGAGGCGGTTTCCTTGGCACGTCTTGTCGAAGCAGAGATCGTGTCCCCTTATTACGGGATTCTCATCAATACGGACGTGGGTAACCCAATCGTGCCCGTTGGTATATCTCCTCGATCGAAGGCAAGTCCCAAACGGCCACGAGGAGGAGACTTGATATTCACCCTCTTTATAAAGGGGACAAGGCTTTTTCCACTCGATCTTAATTGAATCCGCCTCCCGCCTTGAGTTCCAACACCCAAAGCTCAGGTTTAGGCACTTCGGACCTTCAACTATGTCCGGATCCAACCTTCAAGGTAGGTGGATGCCTTCCTCCGTCACGGAGGAGGACATCAAGTAGTTGAGAGAGGCCGGATATCTGACCGCTGAAATTTCGCATCAGCTGCCTGCCCGAGGGCAAGTCGTCCCTACTCCTGAACCCAACGAGAGCGTCGTGTTCGTCTCCCACTTCCTCCGAGGACTAGGCCTCGCTCTGGATCCCTTTGTTAGGGGCCTTATGTACTATTATGGGCTATATTTTCACGATCTGGCCCCGGATTCCCTTCTTCACATCTCGACATTTATCGTCGTATGTCAGGCCTTCCTCCGCATTACCCCTCACTTCGGCCTGTGGCTTAAGACCTTTGATGTGAAGCCGAAGATGATCGAGGGGCAGCACGCAGCGTGCGGAGGCGCCTTAATAAGCAAAATCGCTGACGGTCCATGGCCTGTGGGTTGCTTCCCAGAGGTGTCCGGATTGTGGCAGCGGGAGTGGTTCTACATCACAGCTCCCCAAAGTGCCAAGTGGGTAGCTGCCCCCATCTTTTGCTCAGGCCCCCCACCACAACTGATGTCATGGATCAGCAAGGGGCTGAGCTGGGGTCCAGCCAAGGACGTGCCAATACTGCAAAGCCGTATCCGAGATCTCTTTGAGAGAGATTTCAGTCTGGTTATGGTAGTGCAAGTTATGCTAGTTCGTCAAGTCCAACCTTGCAAACGCCGGCCCCTTCGCATGTGGGAATTCAACCCGGAAGGACCGTGAGCTATTCAACATTTCCTCGGCATGATGCATGAAGAGATGTACAAGTTGTTCTTCGGACCACAAATAATGTGTCCGGACATCACTGAGGATGCAGGTCTGAGCTGCAATCGCCCGGATACCCAAGTAAGTAGCCCTGTGCCCGGACACGCTATCTGTTCCTTTATCGCCACATCGCCTTTAAAAGAGTTGTTCTTGAACCAGGAGTGGATAGCGAAGGAGAAGTTAATCAGGTGTCCGACCCCCCTTCCTGAGACCTCACCAGATCCCGTGCTAGCCAGGATGCTGGAGGTCGCGCCGTCAGAAGAAAATGAAGGGGGGAACAAGGAAGCTACTGCCTCTGCAGAGGAGGTGGTCCGGAACGGAGGAATCGAAAATTCCTCTCCTCAGGGGAAGAAGAGGACCGCCTCTGAAGACCCGGAGACAATGATCTCAAAGCGGGGGAAGAAGTCTTCATTAGAGGGTCCTGTGCCGGGGGATACCCCGGCCGTACTGTGCCCTCAAGGGGATCAGCCCTCCACCGAGCCGTAAGTAAAAGAGTGTTTAATAATGAGAGAAATCCTTGCTTCACTTCCGAGGAAAATAACCAAAAATTTACCTTGTAGTTCGGATCTTAGCCCTTCTCAGCAGAGCTCGTCTTCGGGGGATCTTCTTCCAGAGATGATGGAGAGCGGAAAGCCTCCCCCTGCCATACCGCCTCATGAGGCGGGCGACCCCGAGGTGTTGTTGCGGAGGGTTTCTCCTGATCCGGCAAGGCCGGAAGGTAGTCACATGGCCACCCAAAGCCCTCCGTGTCCGGCTTCTGGAAGAAGCAATCGAATTAGTCCGGCACCGCCTGGTGCACGGTCGGAGGTACTGAAGGATCTGCTAGGGCGGGCGTCTATCTCAGAAGAGCACCGTGCGTTGATGGGTACGGTAATTGAAAGGATTTCGTCCGCGGAGAGCGGGTTGCATGAAGCTGTCATGAGTTTACTGACAGGCTTTGAGGTACGTGAAATGATGTACCTTTTGACAGTGCCTCATACTTTAAGATGCGCCCTGTATAGATAGTAGCCCCTGAGACCCTAGGTGCTGTCGAAGACGACGACACGTAGAGGATCATAGCCCCAGGTTTAATTTTGCCGCCTTGATATGCAGGTGGCGAAGTGTCCGGCGGCCAGCCGGACTGATGAATTTCCTGAGCTAAAGCGGCAACTTGACGTGGCCGATGCCGACATTGCGCTTGTCAACAAGCGGCTTGAATCGGCACAAGGTATGTAATTTCTCCGGAGACACCTGGTAAGAGGAGCTTGATGCCAGTATCTTATAATGTGCGTGCTTAATGCAGATGGGGCTGGCGCCATGGAGAACCTTCGGGCAGAGCTTTCCCGAGCCAAAGAATAAGCCAGGAAAAGCGATGCGGCTGCCCTAAAGGCGTTTGAGGAGCTAAAAGCCGAACATGTTGCTCACTGCTGAAGCAAGGAGGAAATGGCCGAGATAGCTGTGAAGTTGAAGAATGCTGCTGACTACTGCAAGCTTCTTGAAAAGGAAGACCGGGCGGAGCGGACAGACCTGGAGAAGGCCACGACGGCAGCCAAGGAAACTCGTTCTGCGATGAGAGCGATGAAGGAGGAGCTGCGTCAAGCCGGTGATATCGCGGCTGGGAAGCCCTTTATGCTGCGGATGAAGTCCGGAGATCCTAAATATGCTCCGTTGGACCGGATGTGGAGTTCGGCGGACGCATATCTAGATTTAGCGGCGAGTGCTGCTAATGCGGCCGAACACTTTCGAGATCAAAAGGATCGCGAAGTGGAAAGGCTATGCTGGTCACAATTCAACAATCCAGAGCGTCCGCTTCCATTGACTGATCGGTTGGCCGAATGGGCCGAGCTGAATATGTTGTCCGAACTTGCTATGAGGTATGTCGTGGATCATCTGTGGCCGGGAAGGCCAAAGCCGAACAATTATTTTAGCTTGGTGCAGCAGTTCCTTGGTGTGGTGCCGTATATCAACGCGATGAAGAGGTCAGCATGCGTGGAGGGTGCGCGGATGGCCCTTGCCTGTGTCAAGGCATACTGGGCGGAGATGGAGGCCACCGCCGTTGCAGCCCAAGATTCGGACAGAAGCCGAATACCTGCCGAGCACTACTTTCAAGAAGTTCTGGAGGGCGCTCGTTCAATAGAGACGCAGTGCTCGAAGGATATTATGTTCGAATAACATGTATTTTCATTGAAAGCAATATTTTGCTGAAATGTAGAAGCTTTTTATACTTGTGCCTGCAAGAATTATGATACCTCCTGTGCGACCGTTTACGTATATGTATATATAACCTGAAAGATGGCAGTCGTCGGCTTCAGCCCCCACGCACATAATGCGGGGGTGTTCGCAGAAGACGCATTGTCACACTTGATCCAACGTCTTGGTCCATTAAGGAGGTGACAGCGCAGCGAACTAGGCAATCGGACTATAATGCTTTATCACTTTCACTTAGCCATAGGAGTTTGACAGTGGGGCTACTATATAGCCCCTGGTGGCTCCGCGCTCACCCGAATTTGGGGCGCGTGTGCGCCTGGCCGGGAAACAGCCCTTAGTTTAGGCGGAGGAATCCCGAAGATTCCGCTAGGTCATCGAGTGGTTGACCAGTCTCACACTATATCATGACAATTAGTTTTCGGCTTTCTCTACTAAGGTGCTCGCCTGGCTGAACCGGGGCACAATCGCAGTAGTTCTCCCGGTGCCACCTTAGCCGATAGATCGGAACGTAAGGCAGCAAAACACAGGAGCCGGGCAAACCCAACATTTGACCAAAGACATGATTCGGAGCTGATGCATATAAGGCCAAACTCGCAACGCCAGACACTCCCTAAGGTATTCAGTCTTTGTGATTTTAAACGGGCTGAAGAGCCCTTTGTAATAAGCCCCTGGTGTCCAGGTACGTGCATTATTCTGACGTGGCCACATGCCAAGACGCCAGCCTCCTTCTCAGTTGCGCTGAGAATCCGGGGGATGTGTATCAACAAGAGACAGTGAAAAAGGTTTACACAGGGTCTTAATCTAAAAAGAATCCTTAGAACAGGTCCCTGCTGCACGTCTGCGGCTGTGTCTCCGTTGTGCCATATCCTGGACGGGTGTAGCACCATGTTCATCTGGAAAAGAGAGGAACTTAGTTGAAAAAGTAGTCGTGCAAAATGTATGTTATACTAATTAAACAAAGTATGATTCAAGGTGGGAAGAATTGAGTTTTATTGCTGCTTGTTTACATGCGCGGAGCCCCTTGTATAGGGGTGTATAACCATCAAACCTTTAACAATTACATAGTTACGCCGGACTCGTCCAGCCGTGTCCATGGTCTTGACGACCTACTAGGCGTTCTGGTTGGTGAGGCAGTTTAGTGTGTTGCTGTTAAAGCAGCCGTACAGTCTTCCGCGCGCAAGGAGCGCTCAATGTTTCCCTTTACTGAAATGATTCCTTGTGGACCGGGCATCTTAAGCATAAGAGACGCATAGTGCGGTATTGCATTGAAGCGGGCGAAAGCGTCGCGTCCTAGTAGTGCTTGATAGCCACTTTTAAACGGAGCGATGTAGAAGGTTAGCTTTTTGCTACGGAAGTTATCGGGAGAGCCGAATATGACTTCTAGTAGGAGGGAGCCCGAACAACGAGCCCCTCGGCCTGGTGTTACTCCTTTAAAGGAAATATTGCTATGGCTAATTTTTGTTGGGTCTACCCCCATTTTGCGGATCGTGTCCTGATATATCAGGTTCACACTGCTGCCGCCGTCCATCAGGACTTGCGTAAAGTGGTATCCGTCAATCATCGGGTCTAATACAAAGGCAGCCCAGCCTGCGTGCCGGATACTTCCGGAGTAATCCCGATGGTCGAAGGTGATTGGTTTGGACAACCAGTGGCGAAACTCCGTTGTGATAGGCCGCATGGCACGTATCTCTGTGGGCGCCACTTTGTTTCTCCCTTTTGTCACGTGTAATACGTTTACTGTTTTGACTTCTTGTGGGAATTTCTTCTGTTGCCCAGTGCTTTGCTTGTGAGGTTCATCATCGTCTTCACTTGGTGTATCCAGCCCCTTGTGTTCGGCATTGAGTTTGCCGGATTGCTTGAAGACCCAACATTCTCTGTGGGTATGATTTGCAGGCTTACCAGGGGTGCTGTGGATTTGACATATCTTGTCCAGGATTTTGTTTAAGCTGGACAGTTCGTCCCTGTTATCCTTGAGAGGCAGCTTTTGCTGACCCCGCCAAGAGCTTTTGAATCCGGCGTTAACTGTTGTGCTATTCGGGCTGGTTTCCTTATTCCGGCGCTGGTCTTTGCTGCGTCGTGGCTTCCCGTTTCCATTCTTGACTTCGAATGTACTTTGGTCGCTGGTGCTGCATCTTGCCAACCAGCTATCCTCGCCCGTGCAAAAGCGGGTCATGAGGCTTGTTAATGTGGCCATTGTTCTTGGCTTTTCCTGGCCGAGGTGTCTGGTGAGCCATTCGTCTCGAACGCTGTGTTTAAAAGCTGCTAAGGCTTCGGCGTCCGGACAGTCGACTATTTGGTTCTTTTTAGTAAGGAACCTGTTCCAGAGTTTTCAGGCTGACTCTCTGGGCTGTTGAGTTATATGACTTAAATCATCTGCATCCGGTGGTCGGACATAGGTCCCTTGAAAATTTGCCCGAAAGGCGTCCTAGAGCTCTTTCCAACTTCCAGTAGTGTTTTCGGGGAGGCTTTTGAGCCAATGCCTGGCTGGCCCTTTGAGCTTGAGGGGTAGGTATTTGATGGCGTGGAGATCATCTCCTCGAGCCATGTGGGTGTGGAGGATGTAGTCCTCAATCCAGACCCTAGGGTCTGTTGTTCTATCGTATGCCTCTATGTTTATGGGTTTGAATCCCGTTAGAAATTCATGGTCCAGCACCTCATCAGTGAAACATAGGGGGTGTGCGGCACCCCTGTATTTGGGTGTGCCGTGGTGTTCGGATATTTGTTGTGTTGCATTGCTTGCAAGAGCGTGCTTTCTTGGCCTGTAGATAGATCTGGTTGGGCCATCTCTTTGATGCGAGTCCTCGTGTGGATCACGTGCTGGCTTGTGTGCGGCGCCGTGTGCCGCTCTATGTCGGTCGTGAGGTCGTCTATCCGACCGGATGGCTGCTTTGTTTTTTGATTGGGGGGGGGGCTCTAAGGCCTCCTCATCAAATTCGGGCAGTAGCTTTCGCTTCGGGTAGCTCTTTGTGTGGCGACTGCCGCCATATTTGTCTGCGGTGTTGAGTACTTTGCTCCATCTGATTCTGAGTGCATCTTCCGCAGTCTTCAGCTTCCGCTTCTGCTTTTTCAGGCTATGCGCAGTGGCGACGAGCCTTTTATGGAGGTTCTTCTGCTCCAGGAACTTGTCCGGCGTGAGGTCATCCGGACTGTTATCTTCGCTGGGGACGGGTTGTTCGGTTTGATTATCCAAATTGCCTTGTTCGGATGGTTGCTTGATGCCATGTTCGTCGTTCGCCAGCTCGCCCTGCTCTGTGGTTGGGTCTGTATGACCGCTGTTTCTGTCGAGGCGGGGTTTGGAGCGGCGCTTGCGACGCCGCTTTGACTACTTTTCGAGGGAACGATCCTTTGCTGCATCCTCCTGTTCCTCGTCGTCGTTTCCTTTGGGTGTGTCCACCATATATACATCGTGAGATGAGGTGGCTGTCCAGTGCCCTGTAGGCGCTGGTTCCTGTTCGTCTCCTACATCGTCGTCCATACCGTCGATGTGTTCGGAGTCGAAGTCGAGCATGTCGGTCAAATCATCGACAGTGGCTATGAAGTGGGTGGTGGGTGGGCGTCGAATTTCTTCGTCGTCCGCATCCCAATCCTGCCGGTCATAATCCAGCCAGGACTCTCTTGATAAGGAGAGATACCTTTGTGACTTCAGTATGTCGCCGAAGGGCGAGTGCTGAAAGATATCCGCGGCGGTGAACTCCATGATCGGCGCCCAATCGGATTCGATTGGCAGGGGCGCGGATGGTTCAGAGTCCGGAGGAGAGTCCGGAAATGTGGAGTCACGGGCCTCGCGAAGGATAAGGTTTATGTTCGGCTCGATCGCCGTCGAGGCTGTGACCTTCATGGAGGGGTTCAGCCACCCATCCCTGGATGGCGCAGTTGGCTCCGAATTGAAGGTCGGAGCGATTGCAGGTGCGATCTCCTGAACATTGTCCTGCGGCAGAGCTAAATGATGCCCATCGTGACAGTGCGGCGCACTTGGCAAGGGCTTGAATCCGTTGAAGATTAAGTCTCCGCAGATGTTGGCAGTGTAGTTTAAAGTTCCAAACCTGACCTGGCCAGGGGCGTAGCTTTCAATCTGCTCCAGATGGCCAAGCGAATTGGCCCACAGTGCAAAGCCGCCGAATACGAAGATCTGTCCGGGGAGAAAAGTCTCACCCTGGACCGCATCACTAACGATGGTCAAAGGAGCCATCAAGCCTGATGATGACGACACAGAGGAACTCTCAATGAAAGCACCAATGTCGGTGTCAAAACTGACACATCTCGGGTAGGGGGTCCCGAACTGTGCGTCTAGGCGGATGGTAACAGGAGACAAGGGACACGATGTTTTTACCCAGGTTCGGGCCCTCTCGACGGAAGTAAAACCCTACTCCTGCTTGATTAATATTGATGATATGGGTAGTACAAGAGTAGATCTACCACGAGATCAGAGAGGCTAAACCCTAGAAGCTAGCCTATGGTATGATTGTTGTGATTGTGTCCTACGGACTAAACCCTCCGGTTTATATAGACACCGGAGGGGGCTAGGGTTACACAGAGTCGGTTACAATGGGAGGAGATCTACATATCCATATTGCCAAGCTTGCCTTCCACGTCAAGGAAAGTCCCATCCGGACACGGGACGAAGTCTTCAATCTTGTATCTTCATAGTCCAAGAGTCCGGCCAATGGTTATAGTCTGGCTGTCCGGATACCCCCTAATCCAGGACTCCCTCAACGACCACCTGTGTTGATTGATGTTGGCACGCCTCCATCTCCGCGGTATAATGCCACTTTGTAATGAATAATTCTCCTGCATATAAAAAATACCATAGAGCAAAGTAGTTGTGCTCAGAGTAATTAAAGTATACTAAGAAAATATATAGGAGAAATAACACCTGATTTATTTTTTTGGACGCATGAACGTGGACGCTGATGATGAAAGCATAGCAAATGTCTGATGTGACCCTAGCACCGTGGCCTCATAAAAAAGGGCATTTGACCACCGCTTGGGTTTGATCTCAAAAGCTTTTAACTGCTGCCTTTTAGCTGTTTCAATAAAAAGCTCGGCGGGTTCCCAGTAGCAGAAACCGCGGCAGTAACAGGCGGCTCAGATGCCGAGCAGAGCAGCGCAGGATGGATGCAGCAACAGAAAGCGTGCGGGCGGTTTGTGGTGGTCGGCGGCTTGATCCGTGGCTGCAACCATGCAGCAGTAGTAGGGGTCCGAGCTCTGTGCCATGACTGCATCTGTCTCCGGGTCATGGTGGATTTGGAAAACCCACGTCCATGTATCCTGATTTTCTTTAATAATGATTGCCCTTTGAACGCCTCTAGGATTGGTGTTGACAGGCTTGATGTACATAAATACTACTTGATGCATGTAGAGTGCGTTGCTGCCATCACCACTGAATAATGTTGTTCCTTAGACAATCATGTGGTGGTTCAAGGGTGAGGAGGCCCAAGGCGTAAGGCAGCGGGGTACACTGAGGAGGTGACCCGAGGCCCTCACGGCATGGAGGCGTCAGCGGGTCGCAGCAGCAACGACAGGTATGACGCCGACTTGGCAAGATCGACCATGGAAGCAGCCGCTCGAATGGCAGTTTGATGCATGGCTGCAGCATCAATGGCACAAGGCCGCGGGTTTGAGAGCCACCCGGAGTGAAGCCGTGGAGTCGAGGGCAACTCGGAGCAGAGAGGCACCGGCGAATCAGCTCGAAAGAGGGAGCGAAGCCGCGCAGAAGAAAGTCAGCGTCGCGGCTCACCGCGGAGGTGAGGCGGATCAGCGACTTGGCTGTGGAGCAGGCCGTAGCAGCGGAAGGCCAAGATGCGGCTTGAAACGGCAGGCGTGAGGCCACAGCAGCGAAGGTGACCCAGGCGGCCCGAGGCGAGCGACTCGACGGGCGAAGTCGGTGAAGTGTGTCGGCGACCGCGGAACCGAGGCATGCCAACGGCTCGGAGGTGGCGACTTTTGGGTATAACCGCCATGACCCACGTGGGTGGCGGCTTAGAACAGAGGCCGGGGTACGTCGGACGCGCTGGCAGAGGCCATTGCTACGGAACGGTGCGCCGGCCGTGGTTGAATCGCAGTCGGGGAGGTGTTGACATGACGCGAGGTCAGAGAATGACTCGGTGTCCAACTCTATTTCCGGGTCATGGTTACCTTGGAAAAAGAAAATCCCCCTTTGTGTTTTCACATGTCGGTTGGTCTGATCACAAGCAGCCCCTGAATCTTTGCTTCATATAGTCAAACAAAAACCCTGTCAGTCTTGATGATTGACAGTTGTAGAGACCGTATATAGCAATTTTGTAGCAGAGTCGATTTCAATCCGGTTAATCTCACGACCGCGACAGCACATAGACGCAGCGATGCATGGGTGTGGTGGCGTCGTACAATAGCTTGTAGTACAAACCGATCTTCGATCGAAAAAATACTGACGGCGGCGGCGCACGGATCAAACCCTAATTTTTCTTGATCTCAATATCTTATACGCCGGGTTATCCAAATAACAGTTCTGCGCCAGCTCTTCTTCATCTGTCCAATCGCAAGCTTCTCGGACCCTGAAGAATTCCCTCCAAGAACTCAACACCACCGTGCGCGAGCCCCACGGTGGGCGCCAACTTTTGTGGTTTTGTCATGGCAGATGTCCTTAGTGTCAGGACTTAGTCGCAGGCCAACGCATCTATGTGGTAGCTTGAGAGGGGTTGTGTGGGAGGAGAGACACAGGGCGGATCAACACACAAGACAAGGGTTTAGACAGCTTCGGGCCCCGGGAAACATCATCCGGAATAGCCCTACATGCTGTTTGTGGCTAGGTCTCATTATGATCATGAAGGAGCCGCCATAAACCGGCTCTCCTAGTTGTGTCTAGCCCTAGAGATTATCTTCTTGCTTGTTGCTTGTCCCTCTTTGGGGAGCCCTGCCCCTCCTTATATAAGTTAGAGGGGCGGGTTACATGTGGAGTCCTATTAGTACTAGGACTAATCTACCTTCTAATACAAACCGGATACAAGTCCAGGTCTTAACTCCTTGTAAGATAAATGTCCGTCATGCCTTTCCTCGTAAACCGGCCCACCATAACATGAGCCGGCCTTCTGGGCCTTGGGCCTTGTCATTCATCTGAAACACGTGTCGGGTCACCAATGAGTCTTCAGGCTCATGAATCGTCATACCAGTGAACCGCCAGACACGTAACTCGCCAATCCTCTGGCGGGTTACCAATGAAACGCCAAGTCTGGTCGGGTTATACTTCCGGCCGGTTTACGCCATGGGGTATGTCCTCGAAACTACCCATATGGGATCTAGTTTTGAACAACTCGTCGTGAGAAACTCAACGGTGAAAACAGAACTGGATTTCGATGCTTGAATAAAAAATTATGACTTTTAAGAATTTTTGAACCCCCAACAAATGCACGTGAGGGCAAGATCTAGGCCGATTTAACAGGATCACGTGGGGGGAAGATGTGGCTGGGGACCAGGGTGCTTCCCTTTTGTTAAGCGCGTGCGGAGGGACCGGTTGCATTCTCTATATATGATAAGAGCGCTGGATCACACGAGCAGGCGCCCGAGCACTTGCTAGCCACGTCCCTACCTTCGCCCATAGTTGAAGTCTGGACGGCCAGACCCTGTTGGGAAACGTTGCATGGAAAAAAATCTACGCACATGCAAGATCTATCAAGGAGATGCATAGCAACGAGGGGGGAGAGTGTGTCTACGTACCCTCATAGACCGTAAGCGGAAGCGTTTCACAATACGGTTGATGTAGTCGAACTTACTTCGCGATCCAACCGGTCTAGTACCGAACGTACGACACCTCCGCATTCAACACACGTTCATCTCGGTGACGTCCCTCACCTTCTTGATCTAGCAAGCCGTCGAGGTAGTAGATGAGTTCCGTCAGCACGACGGCATGGTGACGGTGATGGTGAAGTGATTTCCGCAGGGCTTCGCCTAAGCACTACGAAAATATGACCAGGGGTGTAAACGGTGGAGGGGGCGCCGCACACGGCTAGACAATTGTCTAGGGTGTGCTAGGCGCCCCCTCCGACATATATATATAGGTGGGAGGGGGAGGGGAGGCAGCCTGGCGCACCACATAGGTGGCCGGTCGGCCCTAGGGCTCCTGCCCTGGCCGCGCCCCCTGCCATGTATTCCCAAGGGGGAAGGAAAGAGGGGAGAGATGGAAGGAAGTGGAAATCCTAACCCACACTTTCCTTTCCCTCCCCCTTTCCCTTCTCCTCCTTAGGGCAGCTTGCTATGGGGGGCGTACCAGCCCCTTGTGGCTGGTGCGTTTCCTCTCTTGGCCCATAAGGCACATATCTTTGCCTGGGTGCCCGAAACTCCTTTCCGGTGACCCTATAAGTACCCGATACCCCCAAAACACTTCCGGTGTCCGAATACCATCATCCTATATATCAATATTTACCTATCGACCATATCGAGACTCCTCTTCATGTTCGTGATCTCATCCGAGACTCCGAACAACATTCGGTCACCAAATCACATAACTCATATAATACTATATCCTCAACGAACGTTAAGCGTGCGGACCCTACGAGTTCGAGAACTATGTAGACATGACCGAGACACCTCTCCGGTCAATAATCAATAGCGGAACCTGGATGCCCATATTGGTTCCTACATATTCTATGAAGATCTTTATCGGTCGAACCGTTATGGCAACATACATAATTCCCTTAGTCCATAGTTATGTTACTTGCCCGAGATTCAATCGTCGGTATCTTCATACCTAGTTCAATCTCATTAACGTCAAGTCTCTTTACTCATTCCATAATACATCACCTTGTGACTAACTCCTTCGTCGTTTGCTTGCAAGCTTTATGATGTGTATTACCAAGAGGGCCCAGAGATACCTCTCCGATACTCGGAGTGACAAATCCTAATCTCGATCTATGCCAACTCAACAAACACCTCATTATGATGTTTTATAGCACACAAGGTATTTGTTTGGTATTCGGGAGTTGCATAATCTCATATTCGAAGGAATATGTATTTGAAATGAAGAAAGCTATAGCAATAAACTGAATGATCAATATGCTAAGCTAATGGGTGGGCCTAGTCCATCACATCATTCTCCTAATGATGTGATCCCATTATCAAATGACAACACATGTCTATGGTTAGGAAACCATAACCATCTTTTATCAACGAGCTAGTCTAGTAGAGGCTTACTAGGGACACAGTATTTGTTTATGTATTCACACATGTATTTAAGTTTCCGATCAATACAATTCTAGCATGAATAATAAACCTTTATCATGAATAAGGAAATATAAAATAACAACTTTATTATTACCTCTAGGGCATATTTCCTTCAGTCTTTGCTACCTCTTGAGCACTGCGTTGGTTTTCCCTTAAAGAGGAAAGGGTGATGCAGTAAAGCAGCGTAAGTATTTACCTCAATTTTTGAGAACCAATGTATCAATCCAGTAGGAGGCCACGCACGAGTCCCTTGCACCTACACAAGCAAATAAAATCCTCGCAACCAACACAATAAAGGGGTTGTCAATCCCTTCACGGTCACTTACAAAAGTGAGATCTGATAGATATGATAATATAATATTTTTGGTATTTTTATGATAAAGATCCAAAGTAAATAAAGCGAAATAAAAACGACACCAGAAATAGCTTGTTAATGGGAGATTAATATGATGGAAAATAGACCCGGGGGCCATAGGTTTCACTAGTGGCTTCTCTCGAGAGCATAAGTATTACGGTGGGTAAACAAATTACTGTTGAGCAATTGACAGAATTTAGCATAGTTATGAGAATATCTAGGTATGATCATGTATATAGGCATCACGTCCGAGACAAGTAGACCGACTCCTGCCTGCATCTACTACTATTACTCCACTCATCGACCGCTATCCAGCATGCATCTAGAGTATTAAGTTCACGAAAACAGAGTAACGCCTTAAGCAAGATGACATGATGTAGAGGGATAAAATCATGCAATATGATAAAAAAACCCATCTTGTTATCCTCGATGGCAACAATACAATACGTGCCTTGCTGCCCTATTGTCACTGGGAAAGGACACCGCAAGATTGAACCCAAAGCTAAGAACTTCTCCAATTGCAAGAAAGATCAATCTAGTAGGCCAAACCAAATTGATAATTCGAAGAGACTTGCAAACATAACCAATCATACATAAAAGAATTCAGAGAAGATTCAAATATTGTTCAGAGATAAACTTGATCATAAACCCACAATTCATCGGTCTCAACAAACACACCGCAAAAGAAGATTACATCAAATAGATCTCCACGAGAATCATGGAGAACTTGTATTGAGATCCAAAAAGAGAGAAGAAGCCATCTAGCTAATAACTATGGACCCGAAGGTCTGAGGTAAACTACTCACACATCATCGGAGAGGCTATGGTGTTGATGTAGAAGCCATCCATGATCGATGCCCCCTCCGGCGGAACTCCAGAAAAGGCCCCAAGATGGGATCTCACGGGTACAGAAGGTTGTGGCGGTGGAATTAGGTTTTTGGCTCCGTATCTGGTAGTTTGGGGGTACGTAGGTATATATAGGAGGAAGAAGTACGTCGATGGAGCAACGTGGGCCCCACGAGGGTGGAGGGCGCGCCTGGGTGGGGCGGGGGGGCAGGCGTGCCCCCCTACCTCGTGACTTCCTGGTTGATGTCTTGACGTAGGGTCCAAGTCCTCTAGATCACGTTCGTTCCGAAAATCACGTTCCCGAAGGTTTCATTCCGTTTGGACTCCGTTTGATATTCTTTTTCTGCGAAACTCTGAAATAAGCAAAAAACAGCAATTTTGGGCTGGGCCTCCGATTAATAGGTTAGTCCAAAAAATAATATAAAAATGTATAACAAAGGCCATTAATCATCCAAAACAGAATATAATATAGCATGAAGCAATCAAAAATTATAGATACGTTGGAGACGTATCAAGCATCCCCAAGCTTAATTCCTGCTCGTCCTCGAGTAGGTAAAGGATAAAAACATAATTTTTGATGTGGAATGCTACTTGGTATAATTCTTTTAATGTAACCCTCTTAATTGTGGTATGAATATTCAGATCCGAAAGATTCAAGATAAAAGTTTAATATTGACATAAAAGCAATAATACTTCAAGCATACTAACTAAGCAATTATGTCTTCTCAAAATAACATGGCCAAAGAAAGTTCATCCCTACAAAATCATATAGTTTAGTCATGCTCCATTTTCGTCACACAAGAATGCTCTCATCATGAACAACCCCGATGACAAGCCAAGCAATTGTTTCATACTTTAGTAATCTCAAACTTTTTCAACCTTCACGCAATACATGAGCGTGAGCCATGGATATAGCACTATGGGTGGAATAGAATATAATGATGGGGGTTATGTGGAGAAGACAAAAAAGGAGAAAGTCTCCCATCAACGCGGCTAATCAACGGGCTATGGAGATGCCCATCGATGGATGTTAATGTAAGGAGTGGGGATAGCCATGCAACGGATGCACTAGAGCTATAAATGCATGAAAGCTCAACAAAAGAAACTAAGTGGGTGTGCATCCAACTTGCTTGCTCACGAAGACCTACGGCATTTGAGGAAGCCCATTGTTGGAATATACAAGCCAAGTTCTATAATGAAAAATTCCCACTAGTATATGAAAGTGACAAAACAAGAGACTCTCTATCATGAAAATCATGGTGCTACTTTGAAGCACAAGTGCGGAAAAAAAAGGATAGTAGCATTATCCCCTTTTTTGGGCCTTCCTTTTTTTGGCCTTTCTTTTTTCTTTTTTTGGAGATAATACTCTATGAATGATGATCATCGCACTTCTATTTATTTACAACTCAATGATTACAACTCGATACTAGAACAAAGTATGAGTCTATATGAATGCCTCCGGCGGTATACCGGGATAGAAATGAATCAAGAGTGACATGTATGAAAAATTATGAATGGTGGCTTTGCCACAAATACGATGTCAACTACATGATTATGCAAAGCAATATGACAATGATGAATGTGTCATGATAAACGGAATGGTGGAAAGTTGCATGGCAATATATCTCGGAATGGCTATGGAAATGCCATAATAGGTAGATATGGTGGCTGTTTTGAGGAAGATATAAGGAGGTTTATGTGTGAAAGTGCGTATCATATCACAGGGTTTGGATGCACCGGCGAAGTTTGCACCAACTCTCAATGTGAGAAAGGGCAATGCACGGTACCAAAGAGGCTAGCAATGATGGAAGGGTAAGAGTGCGTTTAATCCATGGACTCAACATTAGTCATAAAGAACTCATATACTTATTGCAAAAATCTACAAGTCATCAAAAACCAAGCACTACATGCATGCTCCTAGGGGGATAGATTGGTAGGAAAAGACCATCGCTCGTCCCCGACCGCCACTCATAAGGAAGACAATCAAAGAACACCTCATGTTTCAAATTTGTTACATAACGTTTACCATACGTGCATGCTATGGGACTTGCAAACTTCAACGCAAGTATTTCTCAATTTCACAACTACTCAACTAGCGAAACTTTAATATCACTACCTCCATATATCAAAACAACCATCAATCATCAAACTTCTCTTAGTATTCAGCACACTTGTCGGTGTCAAAACCGGCGGATCTCGAGTAGGGGGTCCCGAACTGTGCATCTAAGGCGGATGGTAACAGGAGGCAGGGGACACGATGTTTTACCCAGGTTCGGGCCCTCTTGATGGAGGTAAAACCCTACGTCCTGCTTTATTGTTCTTGGTAATATGAGTAATACAAGAGTTGATCTACCACGAGATAGGAGAGGCTAAACCCTAGAAGCTAGCCTATGGTATGATTGTATGTTGTCCTACGGACTAAAACCCTCCGGTTTATATAGACACCGGAGGAGGCTAGGGTTACACAAGGTCGGTTACAAAGGAGGAGATATGCATATCCGTATCGCCTAGCTTGCCTTCCACGCCAAGTAGAGTCCCATCCGGACACGGGACGAAGTCTTCAATCTCGTATCTTCATAGTCCAACAGTCCGGCCAAGGGATATAGTCCGGCTGTCCGGAGACCCCCTAATCCAGGACTCCCTCAGTAGCCCCTGAACCAGGCTTCCATGACGATGAGTCCGGCACGCAATGTTGTCTTCGGCATTGCAAGGCAGGTTCCTCCTCCGAATACACCACGAAAGAGTTTGAATACAAGGATAGTGTCCAACCCTGCAAAATAAGTTCCACATACCACCGTAGAGAGAATAATATTTCCACAAATCTAATCTGCTAACACGTTTTGGCAGCATGACATCACGCCACTGCCCGATAATTATTTGAACCGTTTTTCTTTAACCAGCCCCACACATAACGCGAGGCGGTTTCTTGACACGTCTTGTCAAAGCAGAGATCGTGTTCCCCTTATCACGGGATTCTCATCAATACAAACGTGGGTAACCCAACCGTGCCTGTTGGTATGACTCCTAGATCTTAGGTAAGTTTCAAATGGCCACGAGGAGGATGCCTGATATTCATCCCCTTTATAAAGGGACAAGGCTTTTTCTTTTTTTCCCTCCCATGCTCAATCGAACCCTTCCCCCACCTCGAGTTCTAACACCCAAAGCCCAGGTCAGGTGCTTCAGACCTTCAATCATGTCCGGATCCAGCCTTCAAGGCTGGTGGATGCCTTCCTCCGTCATGGAGGAGGACATCAAGAAGTTGAGGGAGGCCAGATATCTGACCGCCGAAATTTCGCATAGGCTGCCTGCCCGAGGGCAGGTCGTCCCTACTCCCGAACCCAACGAGAGTGTTGCGTTCGTCTCCCACTTCCTCCGAGGATTAGGCCTCGCTCTGGATCCCTTTGTTAGGGGTCTTATGTTCTATTACGGGCTGGATTTTCATGATCTGGCCCCGGATTCCCTTCTTCACATCTCGTCATTTATTGTCATTTGTGAGGCCTTCCTCCGCATTACCCCTCACTTCGGCCTGTGGCTCAAGACCTTCGATGTGAAGCCGAAGATGGTCGAGGGGCAGTACGCAGCGTGCGGAGGTGCTCTAATAAGCAAAATTGCTGACGCTCCATGGCCAAAGGGTTCCTTTCCAGAGGTGTCCGGATTGTGGCAACGGGAGTGGTTTTACGTCACAACTCCCCGAAGTGCCAAGTGGGTAGCTGCTCCCACCTTTCGCTCGGGCCCTTCACCACAAATGATGTCATGGATCAGCAGGGGGCTGAGCTGGGGTCCAGCCAAGGACGTGCCAATACTGTAGAGCCGTATCTGAGATCTATTCGAGGGAGATTTCATTCTAGTTATGGTAATGCAATTTATGCTGGTTCGTGGAGTCCAGCCTTGCAAACGCCGGCCCCTCCGCATGTGGGAATTCAACCCGGAAGGACCGCACACTATTCAGAATTTCCTCGGCATGACGCACGAGGAGATGTACAAATCATTCTTCGGACCCCAAATAGAGTGTCCGGACACCACCGAGGACGTGGGCCTGAGCTACAACCGCCCCGCTGCCCAAGTAAGTAATCCCATGGCCAAACACACTGTCCTTTTATTTATCATGACATCATTCTGAAGAATCGCTCCTTGACCAGGAATGGATAACAAAGGCGAAGATGATCCGGTGTTCGGCCCCCCTTCCTGAAGGCTTGGACAATCCAGTGCTGGAAAAGATGCTCGAGCCCCTTGTCTAGTACCCTCAAAGGAAGATGAAGGGGGGGAATAAAGAGGGCGAAAGCGGGCCTCCATCGCTACCTATTCCAATCGAGGGAATGAGCGCCTCTGCGAGGGAGGATAACCAAGGGGAAGAATCTGACATTCTCTCTCCCCGGGGAATGAAGAGGACTGCCTCTGAAGAAATCTCCGCCAGATTGTCCTGCCTCGGAGGGTACTCTTGCCGCACAATGACCGCATGGGGATCAGCCCTCTACCGAGCTGTAAGTAATCAGAAAGTACTTAATAGTGAAGATATCCTACCTTACTTCCGAAGACAATAACTGATGCTTGTAAATTGTAGTCCGGATCGCAGCCATTCTCGACAGAGTTCATCTTCGGGGGATATTCTTCCAGAGATGATGGAGAGCAAAACGCCTCCCCCGGACTCCCCAGCTCAAGAAGCGGGCGACCTTGATGTGTCATCGCGAAGGGTATCTCCGGATCCAATATCACCAGAGGATAACCCTTTGGCTGCCTGGCATCCCCAGTATCCGGCTCCTGAGGAGAGCGACAGCAAGGGTCCGTATTGTGTGTGGTCGGACGCGCTGAAGGATCTTCTGGGGGAAGCTGTCATCTCGGAAGCGCATCATACGCTAATGGGTACGGTAATTGAAAGGATTTCATCCGCGGAAAGTGGTTTGCATGAAGCTTGTATGAGTTTGCTGAAAGGCTTCGAGGTACGTAAAATAATGTATGCCTTGCATACGTTAGGTATGCCCATGCAGATAGTAGCCCCTGAGACTCTGGTTGTCGTCGAGAACGGCGGCAAACAGAGGATCATAGTCCCAGGTAATAACCAGACCGCCTTTATGTGCAGGTGGTTGGAGCTCCAGTGGCTAGACGGACCAATGGGTTTGCCGAACTAAAGCGACAACTGGATGCGACGGATGCCGACATCGTGCTTGTCAACAAGCGGCTTGACGAGGCACAGGGTGAGTGATTTTTCTAGTGATCGTCACATAATAAGAGCAGCATGATGCCAGTATCTTTAATATGTTGTGACTGCAGATGGAGCGGCCACCGTGGAGACCCTTCGGGCGGAGCTTGCCCGAGCCAAGGAGCAAGCAAGGAGTAGCAATGCAGCCGCTTTACAAGCGGCCGAAGAGTTAAGGGCCAAAAGGGCCGCACATTGTGAAAGCCAAGAAAAAATTGCCCAGATGGCCGTGGAGTTAAAAGACGATGCTGACCGATACCGGTTCCTGAAGAAGAAAACCGGGCGAAGGCGACGGACCTGGAGAAGGCCCGGGTGGCTGCCAAGGAAGCTCGCTCCAAAATTAGAGTGACGAAGGAGGAGCTGAATCAAGCTGCGGATATCATTTCTGGGAAGCCCTTCTTGTTACAAACTAAGTTCGGAGATCCAAAATATGCTCCTCTAGACTGACTATGGAGTTCTGCGGACGAGTACATGGATTTGGCTGCAAGTGATGCTGATGCGGCCAAGTACTTCAAGGATCCGAAAGGTCCTGAAGTGGAGAAGCTATTCTGGTCACAGCTTCACGCTCCAGTCCGTCCGCTATTGCTGAATGAGCGATTGACCGGTTGGGCCGAGCTCCATAGATTATCCGGACTTGCCATGAGGTCTGTTGTGGATCATCTGTGGCCAGGAGGGCCAAGGCCGAATAGCTACTTTATCTTAGTGCAACAATTCCTTGGTGCTGTGCCACACATCGATGCTGTAAAGAGGTCGGCGTGCATAGAGGGCTCGCGGATGGCCCTTGCCCGTGTCAAAACATACCGGGCGGAAATCGATGCCTCCACTATTGTGGCACAGGGTTCGGCCATAGGCCGAGTGGCCGCCGAGCACTACTTTGAAGAAGTTCTTGAAGGCGCTCATTTGATAGAGGCTCAGTGCTCGAAGAATATTATGTTTAAGTGACATGTATTCCCATTGTAAGGACAATGTTTTATTGAATTTATGAAGGTTGTATTTATACTTTTTCCGCTTTGTTTCTCCCCTTTGTCACGTGTAATACGTTTACTGTTTTGACTTCTGGTGGGAATTTCTTCTGTTCCCCTGTACTTTTCTTGCGAGGCTCGTCCTCATCTTCGCTTGGTGTATCCTGCCCCTTATGTTCGGCGTTGAGCTTGCCGGACTGCTTGAAGACCCAACATTCTCTATGGGTATGGTTTGCAGGTTTATCGGGGGTGCTATGGATCTGACATATTTGATCCAGAATCTTGTTTAGCATGGACAGTTCGTCTCTGTTGCCTTTGGAGGGCAGATTTTGCTGACCTGGCAGAGAGCTTCTGAATCCGGCGTTTACCGCCGTGCTCTTCCGGCTGTCTTCTTTATTCGGGCGCTTGTTTTTGCTGCGTCGTGGTTTCCCGTTTCCGTCCCTGACTTCGTATGTACTTGGGTCACTGGTGCTGCATCGGGCTAACCAGCTGTCCTCGCCCGCGCAAAAGCGGGTCATGAGGCTTGTTAATGCTGCCATTGTTCTCAGCTTTTCTTGGCCGAGGTGTCTGGCAAGCCATTCGTCTCGAACACTGTGCTTGAAAGCGCCTAAGGCTTCGGCGTTCGGACATTCGACTATTTGGTTCTTTTTTATTGAGAAACCTGTTTCAAAGCTTTCGGGCTGACTCTCCGGGCTGTTGAGTTATATGACTTAAATCATCTGCATCCAGAGGTCGGACATAGGTCCCTTGAAAAATTGCCCGAAATGCATCTTCGAGCTCTTCCCAGCTTCCAATGGAGTTTTCGGGGAGGCTTTTAAGCCAGTGCCGAGCTGGCCCTTTGAGCTTGAGGGGTAAGTACTTGATGGCGTGGAGATCGTCTCGTCGAGTCATATGTATACGGAGGATGTAGTCCTCAATCCAGACCCCAGGCTCTGTCGTTCCATCGTATGCCTCTATGTTTACGGGTTTGAATCCCTTTGGAAATTCATGCTCCAGCACCTCATCGGTGAAACATAGGGGGTGTGCGGCACCCCTGTATTTGGGTGTACCGTGGTGTTGGGATGTTTGTTGTGTCAATCCAGACCCCAGGCTCTGTCGTTCCGTCGTATGCCTCTATGTTTACGGGTTTGAATCCCTTTGGAAATTCATGCTCCAGCACCTCATCGGTGAAACATAGGGGGTGTGCGGCACCCCTGTATTTGGGTGTACCGTGGTGTTGGGATGTTTGTTGTGTTGCATTGCGTGCTGGAGCGTGCTTGCGTGGCCCGTAGATGGATCTGGTTGCGCCGTACTTTTGATGCGAGCCCTCACGTGGATCGCGTACTGGCTTATGTGCGGCGTCGTTTGCTGCTCTATGTTGGCCACGAGGTCGTCTATCCGACTGGATGGCCGTTTTGTTTTTTGATTGAGGGGGATCTAAGGCCTCCTCATCGAATTCAGGTAGCAGCTTTCGCTTCGGGTAGCTCTTGGTGTGGCGATTACCGCCGTACTTCGCTGCAGTGTTGAGTAATTCACCCCATCTAATTCTGAGTGTGTCTTGTGCAGCCCTGAGCCTTTGCTTCTGCTTTTTCAGACTCCTCGCAGTGGCAACAAGCCTTTGATGGGTATTCTGTTTCTCCGGGTGCCTGTCCGGTGTGATGTCATCCGGACTGTTATCTTTGACGGAGTTGGGTTGTTCGGTTTGGTTCTCCGTGTTGCCGTGGTCGGACGATGGTTCAATGCCGTGTTTGTCGTCTGCTGGCTCACCTTGCTCTATCGCTAGGTCTATATGATCATTGTTTCTGCCGAGGCGGGATTTCGACCGGCGCTTACGCCGCCGCTTTGACTGCTTCTCGAGGAACAACCCTTCGCTGCGTCCTTCCGCTCTTCGTCGTTGTTTTCTTTGGGTGCGTCAACCATGTATACATCATATGATGAAGTGGGCGTCCAGTGCCCTGTGTGCAGTGGTTCCTGTTCGTCTCCTGCATCGTCGTCCATACTGTCGATGTCTTCGGAGTCGAAGTGGAGCATGTCGGTCAAATCGTCGACAGTGGCTACTAAGTGGGTGGTGGGTGGGCGGCGAATTTCTTCGTCATCTGCATCCCAATCCTGCCGGACATAGTTTGGCCAGGACTCTCCTGACAGGGAGAGAGACCTTAATGAGTTCAGTATGTCGCCAAAGGGCGAGTGCTGAAAGATATCCGCGGAGGTGAACTCCATGATCGGCGCCCAGTCGGATTCGATAGGCACGGGCACAGGCGGTTAGGAGTCCGTGGCCGGGGAAGAATCCGGCAGTTTGGCGTCACGGCTCTCATGAAGGGTAAGGTCGATACTCGGCTCGATCGCCGATGAGAATGTGGCCTCCGTGGCGAGGTCTATCCACCCATCCCTGGATGGCGCAATTGGCTCTGAATTGAGGGTCGGAGCGGTCGCCGGTGTGATCTCCCGAACACTGTCCGATGGTAGAGCTAAATCATGCTCATCGTGACCGTGCGGCGCACTCGGCAAGGGCTCGAATCCGTCGAAGATCAAGTCTCCGTGGATGTCGACTGTGTAGTTCAAATTTCCAGATCTGACCTGATGGCTAGGGGCGTAACTCTCGATCTGCTCTAGATGGCCCAGCGAGTTGGCCCGCAGTGCGAAGCCACCGAATACAAAGATCTGTCCGGGGAGAAAAGTCTCACCCTGGACTGCATCCTATCGATGATCGAAGGATCCATCAAGCCTAATGATGACAACACAGAGGAACTCTCAATGAAAGCACCAATGTCGGTGTCAAAACCGGCGGATCTCGGGTAGGGGGTCCCGAACTGTGCGCCTAAGGCGGATGGTAACAACAGGCATGGGACACGATGTTTTACCCAGGTTCGGGCCATCTTGATGGAGGTAAAACCCTACGTCCTGCTTGATTATTCTTGGTAATATGAGTAATACAAGAGTTGATCTACCACGAAATCGGAGAGGCTAAACCCTAGAAGCTAGCCTATGGTATGCTTGTATGTTGTCGTACGGACTAAAACCCTCTGGTTTATATAGACACCGGAGGAGGCTAGGGTTACACAAGGTCGGTTACAAAGGAGGAGATATGCATATCCGTATCGCCTAGCTTGCCTTCCACGCCAAGTAGAGTCCCATCCGGACACGGGACGAAGTCTTCAATCTCGTATCTTCATAGTCCAACAGTCCGGCCAAGGGATATAGTCCGGCTATCCGGAGACCCCCCTAATCCAGGACTCCCTCAACACTCACAAGAAAGTTTTTTACTAGTCTCGAATATTTAGCATATTAGGATTAATTTCCCAATTTAAGCAAATTACCATGTTGTTTAACACTCTCAAAATAATATAAGTGAAGCATGAGAGAATAATAGTTTCTATAAAACAAGTCCACCACCGTGCTCCAAAAGATATAAGTGAAGCACTAGAGCAAAAACTATATAGCTCAAAAGATATAAGTGAAGCGCATAGAGTATTCTAATAAATTCCGAATCATGTGTGTTTCCCTCAAAAGGTGTGTACAACAAAGATGATTGTGGTAAACTAACAAATAAAGACTCAAATAATACAAGACGCTCCAATCAAAACACATATCATGTGGTGAATAAAAATATAGCTCCAAGTAAAGTTACCGATTGAAGTAGATAAAAGAGGGGATGCCTTCCGGGGCATCCCCAAGATTTGGCTTTTAGGTGTCCATAGATTATCCTGGGGTGCCATGGGCATCCCCAAGCTTAGGCTCTTGCCACTCCTTGTTTCATAATCCATCAAATCTTTTACCCAAAACTTGAAAACTTCACAACACAAAACTTAACAGAAAATCTCGTGAGCTCCGTTAGCGAAAGAAAAGAAAACACCACTTCAAGGTACTGTAATGAACTCATTATTTGTTTATATTGGTGTTAAACCTACTGTATTCCAACTTCTCTATGGTTTATAAACTATTTTACTAGCCATAGATTCATCAAAATAAGCAAACAACACACGAAAAACAGAATCTGTCAAAAACAGAACAATATGTAGTAATATGTAGCTAACGCAAGTTCTGGAACCCAAAAATTCTAAAATAAATTTCTTGACGTGAGTAATTTATCTATTAATCATCTGCAAAAAGAATTAACTAAATAGGACTTCCAAATAAAAATGGCAGCAGTTCTCGTGAGCGCTAAAGTTTCTGTTTTTTACAGCAAGATGAAAAAGACTTTCCCCAAGTCTTCCCAACGGTTCTACTTGGCACAAACACTAATTAAACAGAAAAAACACAACCAAAACATAGGCTAGATAAATTATTTATTACTAAAAAGGAGCAAAAGGCAAGGAATAAAAATAAAATTGGGTTGCCTCCCAACAAGCGCTATCGTTTAGTGCCCCTAGCTGGGCATAATAGCAAGGATAGATCTAGGTATTGCCATCTTTGGTTGGCATTTCTTTAATGAGACATCTATCACCCTTAGGAGTTTATTTCTTTTTATTAATTATAAAACTTCTGGGCACAAAATTGAAAAATTCATTTGTAGCAAATGGTTCCTTAATGATAGCAAAAAGATTGGGATGAATACTTATAGACTTGAGATCCGCAGTTTCCTTGCTAGAGGATTCACCCTTATTTTTAGGAACATGCATAAGCTTGGCAATTTTAGTTGGAGGACATGGAGTATTCTTTACGGAAGAAAAAGTGGTTCCCAGGTTGGTAATGATACCCTCAAGTTTATCAATTCTAGTGGAATCCTGATTTATTCTTTCATTAACTATGGGTTCCTTCTCCTTAATATTTTTCAAAGTGACTCCTACTTTAGATCCATATTGGGTAATTTGGTTGTGGATCTTTTTATCCAAGTTTTCAATTAACTCTACGGTAGCAACTTTATTTTTAATAATTTCAAGTCTTTGCATTACATGCTCCAAAGTTAACATAGTTCCATTAACCAAAAGAGGGGGTGAGCCAAACAAATCTATCATAGCATTATAAGAATCAAAAGTATGGCTACCCAAGAAATTCCCTCCGGTAATGGTATCAAGGATATATCTATACCAAGGAGTAGCGCCTACATAAAATTGCGGAGAAGAACGAAAGTAGATTGCTTCCTGGTAGATCTATTTTGAGCATTGCAAATTCTATACCAAGCGTCTTTTAGATTTTCTCCTTCCCTTTGCTTAAAATTAAGAACTTCATTTTCAGGAGACAACGGAGAAGATAGGGGACTAGCCATAATGACAAGCAAGTGATCCAACACACGAGAAAACAAGAAGCACGCGAAAAATAGGCGAACGGAAAAGAGAGGGCGAATAAAACGGCAAGGGTGAAGTGAGGGAGAGGAAAACGAGAGGCAAATGGGAAATAATGTAATGCGGGAGATAAGGGTTTGTGATGGGTACTTGGTATGTTGACTTTTGCGTAGACTCCCCGGCAACGGCGCCAGAAATCCTTCTTGCTACCTCTTGAGCACTGCGTTGGTTTTCCCTTGAAGAGGAAAGGGTGATGCAGTAAAGTAGCATAAGTATTTCCCTTAGTTTTTGAGAACCAAGGTATCAATCTAGTAGGAGGCCACGCACGAGTCCCTCGCACCTACACAAACAAATAAAATCCTCGCAACCAACGCAATAAATGGGTTGTCAATCCCTTCACGGTCACTTACAAAAGTGAGATCTGATAGATATGATAAGATAATATTTTTGGTATTTTTATGATAAAGATGCAAAGTAAATAAAGTGAAATAAAAACGGCACCAGAAATAGCTTGTTAACGGGAGATCAATATGATGGAAAATAGACCTGGGGGCCATAGGTTTCACTAGTGGCTTCTCTCGAGAGCATAAGTATTATGGTGGGTAAACAAATTACTATTGAGTGATACGTCTCCAACGTATCTACTTTTCCAAACACTTTTGCCCTTGTTTTGGACTCTAACTTGCATGATTTGAATGGAACTAACCCGAACTGACGCTGTTTTCAGCAGAATTACCATGGTGTTATTTATGTGCAGGAGCAAATGTTCTCGGAATGACCTGAAACTTCACAGAGACACTTTTCAGAAAATAAGAAAAATACCTGCCAAAGATGAAGGCCAGGGGGCCCACCGTCTTGCCACCTGGGTGGGGGCGCGCCTGCCCCCCCAAGGGCGCGCCCCCTACCTCGTGGGCCCCCTGTTGCCTCTCCGACTCCAATTCCACCTCCATATATTGATTTTCGATGAGAAAAAACCAAAGAGAAGAAATCATCGCGTTTTACGATACGGAGCCGCCGCCAAGCCCTAAAACCTCTCGGGAGGGCTGATCTGGAGTCCGTTCGGGGCTCCGGAGAGGGGAATCTGTCACCATCGTCATCATCAACCATCCTCCATCACCAATTTCATGATGCTCACCGCCGTGCGTGAGTAATTCCATCGTAGGCTTGCTGGACGGTGATGGGTTGGATGGGATCTATCATGTAATCGAGTTAGTTTTGTTAGGGTTTGATCCCTAGTGTCCACTATGTTCTGAGATTGATGTTGCTATGACTTTGCTATGCTTAATGCTTGTCACTAGGGCCCGAGTGCCATGATTTCAGATCTGAACCTATTATGTTTTCATCAATATATGAGTGTTCTTGATCCTATCTTGCAAGTCTATAGTCACCTATTATGTGTTATGATCCGTTAACCCCGAAGTGACAATAATCGGGATACTTACCGGTGATGACCGTAGTTTGAGGAGTTCATGTATTCACTATGTGTTAATGCTTTGTTTTGGTTCTCTATTAAAAGGAGGCCTTAATATCCCTTAGTTTCCGTAAGGACCCCGCTGCCACGGGAGGGTAGGACAAAAGATGTCATGCAAGTTCTTTTGCTTAAGCACGTATGACTATGTTCGGAATACATGCCTACATTATATCAATGAACTGGAGCTAGTTCTGTGTCACCCTAGGTTATGACTGTTACATGATGAACCGCATCTGGCATAATTATCCATCACCGATCCATTGCCTACGAGCTTTCCATATATTGTTCTTCGCTTATTTACTTTCCCGTTGCTATTGCTATCATCACTACAAAATACCAAAAATATTACTTTTACTACTGTTACCTTTTGCTACCGTTATCACTACTATCATATTACTTTGCTACTAAATACTTTGCTGCATATATTAAGTTTCCAACAGTGGTTGAATTGACAACTCAGCTGCTAATACTTGAGAATATTCTTTGGCTCCCCTTGTGTCGAATCATTAAATTTGGGTTGAATACTCCACCCTCGAAAACTGTTGTGATCCCCTATACTTGTGGGTTATCAAGACTATTTTTTGCCGCTGTTGCTGGGGAGCATAGCTCTATTCTTTGAGTCACTTGGGATATATATATCTGCTTATCATTATGAAGAACTTGAGAGATCCAAAAACCAAGATCTATCCCTCAACTACGAGGGGAGGTAAGGAACTGCCATCTAGATCTGCACTTGATTCACCTTCTGTTTTGAGTAAGCTTGCGACACCTACACCTGCTTCTACTATTCATTCTGATATGTCGCATGTTATTGATGATGCCGCTTCTGCTATGCATGATACTTATGATGAAACTACCTCTATGCCTGATACTACTATGCCACTTAGTGCTTTTCTTGATGAACAACTTGCTAGGGCTAGAGAAATTGAAAATATTGAATCTGATGATACTGATGAAAGTGATGATGAAGAACCACTTGCCATTCCTAAGGGTTATGTTTTTGATCAAGATGCTTCTTTAGCTATTTTAGCTTGTAGAAATAGAACTGAACTAAAAAATATTGGCTAAATGGAGTAAGCAATCTCTAAATTCTAGAATGAAATCTGATCCTGCTTTTGCTACTTCACCTATCTTTGTTACTGATAAGGATTATGAATTCTCTGTTGATCCTGATATAATTACTTTGGTTGAATCTGATCCTTTTCATGGTTATGAATCTGAAACTGTTGTGGCACATCTTACTAAACTGAATGATATAGCCACCCTATTCACTAAAGATGAGAGAACTCACTACTTTTATATCCTTAAAATATTTCCGTTCTCATTAAAGGGTGATGCTAAGATATGGTTTATTTCTCTTGATCCTGGTTGTGTACGTAGTCCCCAGGATATGATTTATTACTTCTCTGCTAAATATTTCCCTGCTCATAAGAAACAAGCTGCTTTAAGGGATATATATAATTTCATGCAAATTGAAGAAGAGAGTCTCCCACAAGCTTGGGGGAGGCTTCTCCAATTACTTAATTTTTTGCCTGATCATCCTCTTAAGAAAAATAAAATACTTAATATCTTTTATAATGGACTAACCGATGCCTCCAGAGATTACCTGGATAGTTGTGCTGGTTCTGTTTTCAGGGAAAGAACACCGGATGAAGCTGAAATTCTATTGAATAATATGTTGACAAATGAAAATAATTGGACACCTCTGGAGCCAATTCCTGAGCCTATTCCTAAATCAACTCCGAAGAAGAGGGGTATTCTATTTCTCAGTCCTAAAGATATGCAAGAGGCAAAGAAATCTATGAAAGAAAAGGGTATTAAAGCTGAAGATGTTAAGAATTTACCTCCTATTGAAGAAATACATGGTCTTAATTTACCGCCTGTTGAAGAAACATATAATCCAAATCCTTTACCTATTGAAGAAACTCATGGTCTTGATAACCCGACACAGGTAGTAAAGGTAAATTCTCTCTATAGATATGATAAAGCTGTAATCCCATTTACTAAAATTGCTAGCCCATGCTTAGATGAGTTTGATAAATTTATGGCTAAGCAAGAAGACTTTAATGCTTATTTTGGTAGAAAATTAAAATATAATTCAAATATGCTTGGACACTTGGGTGATTATATGGCTAATGTCAAAGGTGAACTTAAACTTATTAGTAAACATGCTTCTATGGTTACCACTCAAGTAGAACAAGTACTTAAATCTCAAAATGATTTGCTCAATGAATTGAATAGTAAATATAATGATTATGCTGTTAGAGTGGCTACTAGAACTGGTAGAATGACTCAGGAACCTTTGTATCCTGAAGGCCATCCTAAGAGAATTGAGCAAGATTCTCAGAGAAATAATATAGATGCACCTAGTTCTTCTAAAAGGAAGAAAAAGAAAAACGATAGGACTTTGCATGCTTCTAGTGAACCTATTGTTGAAACACCTGAGAATCCAAATGATATTTCTATTTCTGATGCTGAAACACAACCTGGTAATGAAACTGAAACTAGTGGTAATGTTAATGATAATGATATAGAAATTGAACCTGATGTTGATCTTGATAACCCACAATCAAAGAATCAACGTTATGATAAGAAAGACTTTGTTGCTAGGAAACATGGTAAAGAAAGAGAGCCATGGGTTCAGAAACCCATGCCTTTTCCTCCCAAACCATCCAAGAAAAAGGATGATGAGGATTTTGAGCGCTTTGCTGAAATGATTAGACCTATCTTTTTGCATATGCGATTAACTGATATGCTCAAAACAAATCCTTATGCTAAGTACATGAAAGATATTATTACAAATAAAAGAAAGATACCGGAAGCTGAAATTTCCACCATGCTTGATAATTATACTTTTAAGGGTGGAATACCAAAGAAACTTGGAGATCCAGGAGTACCCACTATACCATGCTCAATTAAAAGAAACTATGTTAAAACTGCTTTATGTGATCTTGGAGCCGGTGTTAGTGTTATGCCTCTCTCTTTATATCGTAGACTTGATTTGAATAAGTTGACACCTACTGAAATATCTTTGCAAATGGCTGATAAATCAACTGCTATACCTGTCAGTATTTGTGAGAATGTGCCTGTTGTAGTTGCAAATGTTACTATTTTAACAGACTTTGTTATTCTTGATATTCCTGAGGACGATAGTATGTCTATTATTCTTGGAAGACCCTTTTTGAATACTGCAGGGGCTGTTATTGATTGCACTAAAGGCAATGTCACTTTTCATGCTAATGGTAATGAGCATACGGTACACTTTCCGAGGAAACAACCTCAAGTTCATAGTATCAACTCTATTGGAAAAATTCCATCGATTATATTTGGAGGTTTTGAATTTCCTCTTCCCACTGTCAAGAAGAAATATGATATTCTTATTATTGGGGATGTGCATATCCCCGTTGAGGTAACATAGTGTTATTCGAAATTTCTCTGGTTCCATGTTATTCGGAACGAGTTCGTTAACAAGACTTGATCAACCTTGTTAGTGGATTCCTTTTGATGATCACGAGATGGATGAAACTAGAATGCACAACTTTCTGTATCCCACTTTTACTTTCTATTATTTATATTAAATAAAATAAAAATAAATATTTGCCTGTCTGTTATCTGATTATCCGTGCAATATAAAAATACCTCGAAAATAAAAGTTCTCCAAATGCCCTGAAAATTAAATATGATTTTTTCTAGAATATTTGAGGATTTATGGAACTGAGAACACACGAGGGGGGCCAACCACCTGCCCACGAGGGTGGAGGGCGCGCCTACCCCTCTAGGGCCCATGGTGGCCCTCCTCCACTTATTCCTGCACCCACACACTTCATCTTCCTCCCCCGAACACGAATAACCAGCTCAAACCCGAGTCCAAGCTCGTTTTGTTGCCATTTTCGATCTCCTTGCTCAAAGCACCTCTCACAAAACTACTTGGGGAGATTGTTCCTTGGTATGTGACTCCTCCATTGGTCCAATTAGTTTTTGTTCTAGTGCTTTATTCATTGCAAATTTTTGCTGCTTAGGTGACCCTGTTCTTGAGCTTGCATGTCAAATTTATATGGTCAAAAGTAGTTTTGATGCATGATATAGGCCCTAGGCACTTGTAGGAGTAGTTTCTATCAATATTATTGAGTTTGGTTTACTTTTATTTTGAAGTTACTAAAAATTTCAGAATTTTTCAGAAAATGATGAGGAGACTCTTGAGGGGCTCATCGAGCCAAAGCTCAAAGGAAAAGGCACCAAAGCCTAAGTATAATTTGCCTCGCACCACGGAGGTTCGGGCGTGTGAATGGCCTTTCGAGGATTTCTTGAGAGCAGCCGGGATTTATGAAGATTTTCATGAATTGGCTCAGACTGCAGGCCTTACCGCTTTCCTCCACGACCAATGCGATCAGTATCTCTTGCTCACAAATACCTTTGTGCAAAAATTTCATTTCCATTCTAGGAACTCGCCACCTACAGTGGAGTTTCATTTATATGATGAGCATAAGGAGATGTCACTTTATGATTTTTGTCGAATATGTTTAGTCCTTTTTGGGGGCAAGACAGAAGAACCACATCGTGATGATGTGGAGGGATTTATTGACACTATCACTATAGGGGAAACAAGGAAGGTTTCCGATGCACAAATCAGTAGCATACATTTTCCTGTTTTACGCTACTTTGCATTATTTGCTAGTCGTTGCTTAATTGGCCGCGGAAACTGTGGAAACCTGAGTATCCCTGATATTATTATTTTGCACCATGGTTTATACGGTGATAACTCTTTTAGTATGGGCAGCATTATTGCCAAACGGTTAAGTCTGAACCGTACCAAGGGCCCCGTCTGTGGAGGCATCTATGCTACACGCCTAGCTGCACATTTTAACATACCTATTAGGCATGCTGAGAAGGAAGAAAAGGTGCTGCCTCGTGTTTATCTATATTATAAAAGTATGGTGGCGCATGATTTTATTGTTAAGAATAGTGAAGGAGAGCTTAAATATCAATTGTTCTTTAATAAACATCATCCTGAGACTATTACCTTGCCTGCTCCTTCTTTGTTTGATTTGACTGTAGGCATGTACCTTGTTCCGTTGACGGCTATCCACGCCTACTGGAACCCTACACCAGCCGAGGAGCCAGAGCCGGAACCACAATTTGATCCTTCATGACAGTCTAATTATCAGTGGGATCCGGAGATGATTGTCAGCCAATGGCAATCGGAGCCTTCCTCGTCTGCATCACAGTACGACCCCGACTATTATTATGGATATCAGCCAGGCCAGCCGTGACCATAGACTAACTTAGGCCAAAAGCCTAAGCTTGGGGGAGTACGTATTTCTCACTGACATTACATTTATGTTCACACACTCATTGCTAGATGTCGGTGCTCATACTTTTTCATTGTATCATCCATGCTAGTTTATTTTCCTTTTTTATGCTTTCTTCTTGTGTGTTTGATAAACCTTAAGAAAAACCAAAAAAAAGTAGTAGCTTTTAATCAGTTTAATTTCCATGCTTGTAGTGGTAATTAAAAACAAAACCCAAAAATATTTCCTGTTCTTCTTTTGCTTGTTGGGAGCTTTCCCGTGTAAATAGTTTTATTTATTTTCTTTTCTTTGGGGATCGATAGGAGAAGACCATTATTAAATTGTTGAAGTGGCTCTTATATGCATTATTGTTGATCTGACAAAAGAGCCCATATTGCCTTGTCTTCTGTTGTTTATTGAATGCCTGCAGATTCCAGCTTAGTCCAATGCACACCCACTATTATTATTATTCACACTATTCGGTCGTGCAAGTGAAAGGCAATTATGATGATATATGATGGACTGAATGAGATGAGAAAAGCTGGTATGAACTCGACCTCTTTTGTTTTTGTAAATATGATTAGTTCATCGTTCCTGATTCAGCCTATTATGAATAAACATGTTTGCAATGACAACTAGAGATCGTAGTTTCTTATGCCATGCTTGATTAGCTATAAGTTATAATGGTTTACCTTGCATGCCAACATGCTATTAAAATGGTTATGATGTGGTATGATAGGGTGGTATCCTCCTCTAAATGATTTAAGTGACTTGACTTGGCACATGTTCATGCATGTAGTTGAAACAAAATCAACATAGCCTTCACGATATTTATGTTCATGGTGGATTATATCCTACTCATGCTTGCATTCAGTGTTGATTAATTTTAATGCATGTTCATGACTGTTGTCACTCTCTAGCTGGTCGCTTCCCAGTCTTTTGCTAGCCTTCACCTGTACTAAGCGGGAATATTGCTTGTGCATCCGAACTCCTTAAACCCCAAAGTTATTCCACATGAGTCCACTATACCTACCTATATACGGTATCTACATGCCGTTCCAAGTAAATTTGTATGTGCCAAACTCTAAACCTTCAAATAAATATCATGTTTTGTATGCTCGAATAGCTCATGTATCAACTAGGGCTGTATGTATCTTCCATGTTAGGCGGGTTATTCTCAAGAGGAGTGGACTCCGCTCCTCACTCACGAGATAAATGGCTGGTCACCGGGATGCCCAGTCCCATGCTTTATGCAAACTAAATCAAAATAATTGCAAACAAAACTCCCCCTGGGACTCTTGTTAGTTGGAGGCACTCGTTGTTTCGAGCAAGCCATGGATTGATGCTTGTGGTGGAAGGGGTAGTATAAACTTTACCATTCTGTTTGGGAACCGCCTATAATGTGTGTAGCATGGAAGATATCGCCATCTCTTGGTTGTTATGTTCACAATGAAAGTATACCGCTCAAAATATTATTCACCTCTATTTCAAAACCGAGCTCTGGCACCTCTACAAATCCCTGCTTCCCTCTATGAAGGGCCTATCTATTTACTTTTATGCTGAGTCATCATCCTCTTATTAAAAAGCACCAGTTGGAGAGCTCCGCTGTCATTTGCATTCATTACTATTAGTTTACATTGAGTATGACTTGACTGGATCTCTTTTACCATGAATTACAATGTCTAGTTAGTCCTTGGTCTTTAAAGGTGCTCTGCATTTATGTTTTGCGGTCTTAGAAAGGGCTAGCGAGATACCATCCTGTTATATCATACTGTGATTGTTTTGAGAAAGTGTTGTCATCCGATTTTATTATTATGGCTCGCTAGTTGATTATGCTATTGATATGAGTAAACTTGAGACCTAAGCGTTATTGCAAATGTGGTTAGTTATAATCTTTGCTGAAAACTTGAATGCTGGCTTTACATATTTACAACAACAAGAGAAAACAGAGTTTGCAGAAGTTTTTCTTTATCACTTTCAGTTTGTCAACTGAATTGCTTGAGGACAAGCAAAGGTTTAAGCTTGGGGGAGTTGATACGTCTCCAACGTATCTACTTTTCCAAACACTTTTGCCCTTGTTTTGGACTCTAACTTGCATGATTTGAATGGAACTAACCCGGACTGACACTGTTTTCAGCAGAATTACCATGGTGTTATTTATGTGCAGGAGCAAACGTTCTCGGAATGACCTGAAACTTCAAGGAGACACTTTTCAGAAAATAAGAAAAATACCTGCCAAAGATGAAGGCCAGGGGGCCCATCGTCTTGCCATGAGGGTGGGGGGCGTGCCTGCCCCCCTAGGGGGCACCCCCCTACCTCGTGGGCCCCCTGTTGCCTCTCCGACTCCAACTCCATCTCCATATAATGAGTTTCGATGAGAAAAAAACCAGAGAGAAGAAATCATCACGTTTTACGATATGGAGCCGCCGCCAAGCCCTCAAACCTCTCGGGAGGGCTGATTTGGAGTCCGTTCGGGGCTCCAGAGAGGGGAATCCGTCGCCATCATCATCATCAACCATCCTCCATCACCAATTTCATGATGCTCACCGCCGTGCGTGAGTAATTCCATCGTAGGCTTGTTGGACGGTGATGGGTTGGATGGTATCTATCATGTAATCGAGTTAGTTTTGTTAGGGTTTGATCCCTAGTGTCAACTATGTTCTGATATTGATGTTGCTATGACTTTGCTATGCTTAATACTTGTCACTAGGGCCCGAGTGCCATGATTTCCGATCTGAACCTATTATGTTTTCATCAATATATGAGTGTTCTTGATCCTATCTTGCGAGTCTATAGTCACCTATTATGTGTTATGATCCGTTAAACCCGAAGTGACAATAATCGGGATACTTACCGGTGATGACCGTAGTTTGTGGAGTTCATGTATTCACTATGTGTTAATGCTTTGTTTCGGTTCTCTATTAAAAGGAGGCCTTAATATCCCTTAGTTTCCGTAAGGACCCCGCTGCCACGGGAGGGTAGGACAAAAGATGTCATGCAAGTTCTTTTCCATAAGCACGTATGACTATGTTCAAAATACATGCCTACATTATATCAATGAACTGGAGCTAGTTCTGCGTCACCCTAGGTTATGACTGTTACATGAAGAACTGCATCCGGCATAATTCTCCATCACCGATCCATTGCCTACGAGCTTTCCATATATTGTTCTTCGCTTATTTACTTTCCCGTTGCTATTGCTATCATCACTAAAAAATACCAAAAATATTACTTTTACTACTCTTACCTTTTGCTACCGTTATCACTACTATCATATTACTTTGCTACTAAATACTTTGCTGCGGATATTAAGTTTCCAGGTGTGGTTGAATTGACAACTCATCTGCTAATACTTGAGAATATTATTTGGCTCCCCTTGTGTCGAATCAATAAATTTGGGTTGAATACTCTACCCTCGAAAACTGTTGCGATCCCCTATACTTGTGGGTTATCGTTGAGCAATTGACGGAATTGAGCATAGTTATGAGATGTATATAGGCATCACGTCCGAGACAAGTAGACCGACTCCTGCCTGCATCTACTACTATTACTCCACACATCGACCACTATCCAGCATGCATCTAGAGTATTACGTTCAAAAGAACAGAGTAACACTTTAAGTAAGATGACATGATGTAGAGGGATAAACTCATGCAATATGATATAAACCCCATCTTGTTATCCTCGATGGCAACAATACAATACGTGCCTTGCTGCCCCTACTGTCACTGGGAAAGGACACCGCAAGATTGAACCCAAAGCTAAGCACTTCTCCCATTGCAAGAAAGATCAATCTAGTAGGCCAAACCAAGCTGATAATTCGAAGAGACTTGCAAAGATAACCAATCATACATAAAAGAATTCAAAGAAGATTCAAATATTGTTCATATATAAACTTGATCGTAAATCCACAATTCATCGATCTCAACAAACACACCGCAAAAGAAGATTACATCGAATAGATCTCCACGAGAATCATGGAGAACTTTGTATTGAGATCCAAAAAGAGAGAAGAAGCCACCTAGCTAATAACTATGGACCCGAAGGTCTGAGGTAAACTACTCACACATCATCGTAGAGGCTATGGTGTTGATGTAGAAGCCCTCCGTGATCGATGCCCCCTCCAGCGGAGCTTCGAAAAAGGCCCCAAGATGGGATCTCACGGGTAAAGAAGGTTGCGGCGGTGGGATTAGGTTTTTGGCTCCGTATCTGGTAGTTTGGGGGTACGTAGGTATATATAGGAGGAAGAAGTATGTTGGTGGAGCAACGTGGGCCCCACGAGGGTGGAGGGCGCGCTTGGGGGGTAGGCACGCCCCCTACCTCGTGCCTTCCTGGTTGATGTCTTGACATAGGGTCCAAGTCCTCTGGATCACGTTCGTTCCGAAAATCACGTTCCCGAAGGTTTCATTCCGTTTGGACTCCGTTTGATATTCTTTTTCTGCGAAACTCTGAAATAGGCAAAAAAACAGCAATTCTGGGTTGGGCCTCCGGTTAATAGGTTAGTCCCAAAAATAACATAAAAGTGTATAACAAAGCCCATTAATCATCCAAAACAAAATATAATATAGCATGAAGCAATCAAAAATTATAGATACGTTGGAGACGTATCAGTCTCCCACTTGCACTAGAGTCAATAATCTTGATTACATTGTAATGAATCTAACACCCATGGAGTCTTGGTGTTGATCATGTTTTGTTCGCGAAAGAGGCTTGGTCAATGGGTCTACCACATTCAGATCCGTATGCACTTTGCAAATTTCTATGTCTCCATCCTTGACCTTTTCACGGATGAAGTTGAAGCGTCATCTCTTGATGTGTTTGGTTCTCTTGTGAAACCTGGATTCCTTTGCCAAGGCAATTTCTCCAATGTTGTCACAAAAGATTTTCATTGGACCCGATGCACTACGTATTACACCTAGATCAGAAATGAACTCCTTCATGTGCTGCTTCCGAAGCAGCTATGTACTCCGCTTCACATGTAGATCCTGCCACAATGCTCTGCTTGGAACTACACCAACTGACAGCTCTACCATTCAATATAAAACATATCCGGTTTGTGCCTTAGAGTCATCTGAATCAGTGTCGAAGCTAGCATCGACATAACCATTTACGACAAGCTCTTCGTCACCTCCATAATCGAGAAACATATCCTTTGTCCTTTTCAGGTACTTTAGGATGTTCTTGACCGTTTTCCAGTGATCCACTCCTGGATTACTTTGGTACCTCTCTGCCAAACTTATGGCAAGGCACACATCAGGTCTGGTACCATCATAGTATACATGATAGAACCTATGGCTGATGCATAGGGAATGACTTTCATTTTCTCTCTATCTTCTGCAGTGGTCGGGCTTTGAGTCCGACTCAACTTCACACCTTGTAACACAGGCAAGAACCCTTTCTTTGACTGATCCATTTTTAACTTCTTCAAAACTTTATCAAGGTATGTGCTTTGTGAAAGTCCTATTAACCGTCTCGATCTATCCCTATAGATCTTGATGCCCAATATATTAGAATCTTGATAACCCACAAGTATAGGGGGTCGCAACAGCTTTTGAGGGTAGAGTATTCAACCCAAATTTATAGATTCGACACAAGGGTGGCCAAAGAATATTTGTAAGTATTAGCAGCTAAGTTGTCAATTCAACCACACTTGAAGATTAATTATCTACAGCAAAGTGATTAGTATCAAAGTAGTATGATAGTTTTGATAGTGGTAGCAACAACAATAGTAACGATAACAGTGATAGCAATGATTTTGTAGTAGTGACAATAGTAACAGCAGCAGTAGTAACTTAGCAAGATCAATATGTAGGAAAATCGTAGGCATTGCATCGGTGATTTGTTGGATGATATTCATCATATAACAGTCATAACCTAGGGCGATACGACACTAGCTCCAGTTCATAAATATAATGTAGGCATGTATTCCATAAATAGTCATACGTGCTTATGGAAAGAACTTGCATGACATCTTTTGTCCTACCCTCCCGTGGCAGCGGGGTCCTGTTGGAAACTAAGGGATATTAAGGCCTCCTTTTAATAGAGAGCCGGAACAAAGCATTAACACACGGTGAATGCATGTACTCCTCAAACTACGGTCATCACCGGGAAGTGTCCCGACTATTGTCACTACGGGGTTGCCGATCATAACACATAGTAGGTGACTATAACTTGCAAGATCGGATCTAGAACATAGATATAATGGTGATAACATAAACGGTACAGATATGAAATCATGGCACCCGAGCCCAAAGTGACAAGCATTAAGCATGGAAGTCATAGCAACATCAATCTGAGAACACAGTGGGTACTAGGGATCAAGCCCTAACAAAACTAACTCGATTACATGATGAATCTCATCCAACTCCTCACCGACCAACAAGCCTATGAAGGAATTAATCACTCCCGGTGGAGAGCATCATGGAATTGGTGATGGAGGAGGGTTGGTGATGACGAAGACCGAAGATTCCCCTCTCTAAAGCCCCAAACAGACTCCAGATCTGGCCTCCCGATGAAGAACAGGAGGTGATGGCGGCTCTGTCTCGCGAAACGAGATAATTCTTCCTCCCTGATTTTTTTCTGGAAAAATGTGATTTTATAGCGTTGGTTTCAAGGTCTTCAGGGCCACCATGTGGGGACAACCCACCTGGGCATGCCTAGAGGGGGGCGCCCTCGTGGGTTGTGATCACCTAGGAGCCCCCCTCCGGTGGTTCTTGGCTCCAGTATTTTTCTTTATTCATATAAAAATTCCTTGAAAAGTTTCATTCCAATCCGAGAACTTTTATTTCTGCACAAAAATAACACCATGGTAGTTCTGCTGAAAATAGCATCAGTCCAGGTTAGTTTCATTCAAATTATGCAAATTAGAGTCCAAAAGAAGAGGAAAGGCATTAGGAAAAGTAGATACGACAGAGACGTATCAACTCCCGCAAGCTTAAACCTTTGCTTGTCCTCAAGCAATTCAGTTGATAAACTGAAAGTGAAAAAGAAAAACTTTTACAAATTCTTTTGCTCTTAATATGCCATCTTATTTTGTGGTATCCAATATAATTTCTATTGCATGAGCATCTCGAAAAATGCTAAGATCGTGAACCTCCCAATTTGTTGCCTGAAGCACGCAAGATAGAAATTGGGACCGATGCCATTCAATAGATTTCTAGACATTTTATTGGATTGTGAGATGATTGGGGTGGCAGGGTGTGTTTTGCTAACAGATTGCATTGGAAATATGTTGTTCTTCATTGCCTAATGTTCCTGTTGCCGACAATAGGGCCTTTTGATAGCAAGTTATTTTCCTAATGGTTACTTATGATTATCGTGTCTCATGCTGAAAAAGAAAATGCACAATGAGCTTGTTTTTGCTTTTTATGCTTATAGTATACTTGATCAGCGCAGTGCTATTTACTACGATCTTTCCTATCATTTGCTAGTGTGATGCTTCAAGATGGCACATTTTAAAACACAAACTATTGTAAATAAGAGTTATGCATCTTGAGGATTAATTATTCATGATATGTGAATAGTGTAGTTGCTATGATATAAATATGAGCACTTAACCACTATTGCTAAATGCTAATGCTTGATATGATATAAATATGAGCACTTAACCACTGTACAACTGTTTGCATATTTTGTTTTGTATTTTTTTTATAAATTATGATAGTTTGCGCAAGATGGTACACATCTTAATTTTTGTTGACTTGAATCTGTTGTGTCCTTGATTTTTTTACTTAGCTTGAACCAGAACAACAACATCCTTGATGCTTATTGACCCCCACCTCGTTCTTGATCTTGCAGACCCGAAGGAGCCCGTATGCAAGGCAGCTCCTCTCTGGTGGTGAGAGCGTCCAAGGGTCGTTGGTGCGGCTAATGTCCATGTTTGTGGTCGCGCCTGCCACTGCCCTCTCTCCAAAGGTGCATCCAGGAAGATGCTCAACAAGCAGATCGTAGTCCTCTCCAAGCCTAAATTATTGAAATCCTGAAGAATTCTATTATTATTGCCATTATATTCTCCTGTGTTGGTTGACTGCAAAATTGTGCAATGAAAATTTTCTTTTGAGACACTATTGGTTGTTGTTGGTCACCCTTCAGTAAGGGCTGGAACAAAAATACTAAATTGTGTGAGTGGGCTAGACTGTTTCAAGGCCCAATGTAGTTTTTTACAGAAAAAATATTCAATATGTATTTGTTTGATAGAAATGGGCTGGCCCATTTAATGATGGATTGAATAAATGATTTGCATGTCTCGGCCCAAGTACGAACATTATTAATAGGCTGATATGTTGGGCTTGTCCCATGCATATGGCCCAAAAGTAATTTGAGAAGTGGGCTAGATTATTGGGCTCAGCCCATTAAAACAATTGATTTGGACCGTTCCTACATGGCATCCACGTCATCATTTTTGCCACGTCATCAAATGTGCCACGTGGACAATGCCATGTGGCTCGGCCACATCAGATCCTACATGGTCTAGTCTCATTAGTAATGACCATAATTTTGGTCTTAGATTTCATGACCTTAATTTTGGTCAAGGGTGGCCATGACGAAAATTTCAGAAAAGGTCACGTTTGTTTGTTCTTGACGGCCAACTATTGACCTTCATAACTTGGTCAAAAAAGGTCAATAAACTATAACAATGAAGAATCAACGACCAAAATGGGGAGTCATAATTGATAGTATTTCTTGTAGTGCTTGTTTGCATAAATAAGCTTAATCAACACCCAGGTTTTCAGCCAAGATTATAACTAACCATGTCGACAATAATTCTTAAAAATTATATTAACTCATATCAATGACATAATCAGCTAGCGAGCAATAATAAGATATCTCAAACAACAACACATTGTCAAAACAACCCTGATATAATATGACAATAGTGGTATCTCGCTAGCCCTTTCTGAGACCGCAAAACATAAATGCAGAGCACCTCCAAAGTTCAAGCAGCGACTAAACATTGTAATTCATGGTAGAAAAGATCCAGTCATGATGCACCCAACATTAGCTACACACAATGCATGAGCATGACAACAATGCTCTCAGGTTTTGGCGCTTATTTAAGAAGGTGATGACACAACATAAAAGTAAATAGATAGTCCCTTCGCAGAGGGAAGCGGTGATTTGCAGAGGTGCCAGAGCTCAAGTTTTTAAAACAGAGGTAAATGAAATTTGAGATGTGTACCCTTCTTGTTTACTACACGACCATTAGTTATCAATATCTTCCATGCTAAACACATTAGTGGTGATTCCCAAGCGATAAAGTAAAAGTTATGACTCCGTAGGAGTTTTTGTTTGATTATTTGTAAGCTCTTTTATTTTTGCAGTTCGGGACTAGGAATCCCTATTACCGCCCCTTCTCGTGCAATGACGAGTGTATAAACACACATCATGAGATTAACCCGCTTAGCATGGAAGGTACCGACTACCTCCTATCGCTCTATGAACAATCCAGGCACACAAAAAGGATATTTATTTGAAGTTTTTAGAGGTGGCACATGCAAATTTACGTAGGACGGTAGTGTAATACCGCATATAGGTAGGTATGGTGGACTCATCTGGAATGACTTGGGTTAAGGTTTTTGATGCACAAGCAGAGTTCCCTCTTAGTACAGGCGAAGACTAGCAAATAGGTTGAGAAGCGGCCAGCTAGAGAGCAACAATGGTCATGAACATGCATTATGCATAAGTAACATTGGATACTAGCATGAGTAGGATATGAACACCATGAACATAAATATCATAGAGGCTATGTTGGTTTTGATTCAATAACATGCATGAACATGTGCCAAGTCAAGCCACTCGAACATTCAAAGGAGGATACCATACCATCATACTACATCACAATCATTTTAACATAATGTTGACATCCAAGATAAATCATTATCCACTCCTAGCTACTTATGCATGGCATGAGAAACTATAATCTCTAATTGTTATCGAAACATGTTTGATCATAATAGGTTGAATCATGGATACTAGGTTAAACATATTCACAAAAACAGAACAAGTCGAGTTCAAACCCGTTTCTCTCTGCCACGACCAGTTCATCAAATATCGTCATTATTGCCTTTCACTTGCATGACCGAACGATATGAAAATAATAATAGTGCAAGAGTGTCGTGGACTAAGCTGGGATTTGCAAACATTTTATTCAAAAGGAGAAGACAAGGTAATATGGGCTCTCTGTTAGATCAACAATAATTGATATGAGAGCCAGTCAACATTTCCATCATGGTCTTCTCCTTGGTATGACTCAAAAGAAAGAAAAAGAAATTCAGAGAAACACACTGAAATATTTTTGGAGTTTTTGGTTTTTCTTAAACAAGCAAATAGAAGGGAAAAGCAAAAATGAGAAAAATAACTACTTACACTGGAAAGCTCCCCACAAGTAAAAGAAGAATAAGGAAATATTTTTGGGTTTTCTTTTTAGATACTACAACTAACTATTCTAGAAAGAAAAAATTAAAAAGAATCAAGAAATATATTTTTTTATTTTCTCAAAGTTTTTTAAACACACAAGAAGAAAGCGAGAAAATAAATTTAGCATGGATAATACAATGAAAGAGTGTGGAAACCGACAAGTGAAATGGAATGTGTGAACATGAATGTAATGTCGGTGGAAATACGTACTCCCCCAAGCTTAGGCTTTTGGCCTAACTTGGTAATCAGTCAGTAGCCTGCATAATGATCCGAGTGATAGCTCATGGAGGCTCTCGGTGCGGATGCCTCAGCCTGCCGTGCGGCCACAATTGCCACATTTTGGGCTCGGGCCTCGCTCTCAAGAACAAAATAGCTTCCCCTACTGTGAACATCAAAGAGAGCAAGTGCAGGCAAATATGTGTCCACAACAGAACTTTGATTAAACAACAATTTATAGGTGAAATTATGGTGTTCACCTCTAAGGATCTTATGAAGTTTCATAGCATCAAAGTCTAAGTACTACGTGGGTAAAATAGGGTCATAGGGCAAAGGTGAAACACCCAGCTCTCTTGCTAAGCGTGTGGAATAAATTCCACCATAAAAATATCCACTAACAGCATTGTGTTGCAGACTACATGCAATAATCGCTCCAAGGTTATAACTTTTGTCACCGGTGAGAGCGGTGCGTATGAGGCTCAAGTCTGGAGCACAAAGTGTACTACAATCTTGTTTGCCTACAATACATTTTCCCTTAAATAATGCAAAGTACTATATTGAGGTAAAATGAATGCTCTTTATTCTACCTTGCATAACTCCCCTAGTCTCACCATAGCAAAGACTAGTCAAGAATATCTCAAACTCAGACCTTGGTGGTTCGTTAAGTGAACCCCAGAATGGGAATTTGCAGTGGTGAGCAAATCTCTCTAGAGATATGGTAAATGGGTTCTCATACAATTTAAGTGACACCCTAGACTCACAGGGATGGAATTTAAATCCTTTGCCAAATGATTCAGTGAGAGTGAGGTGTTGGTTGCACTTATCTGAAATGTAGGGACCAAGCTCGGTATTGTGAACATATTGCTCAAATTCTTCCTTAATGCCCACACTCACCATATAATCATTGCATGGCCATAAACATGTTTTGGTGGAGGCATCTCGTATGGAACTTTCACTTGGTTCAACATAAGAACGACGAATGTAGCTGCTATTAGAAGGTGCCTCCTAGGATCTCCTCCTCGAAGAACTCCTTCCAAAGAGGTTCATCATATTCACGTACAATTTTCTAAAAAAATTGGCCACAAAAATTTGTTAACAAAACTACACAAGATTGATAGCAACTACTCATAAGGATGCATAGAGGGCATATCAAGCATTCAAACTACTTAGAACTCTAAGAATTCAACATGCGAGCTCATCTAGAGTAGCACCGAGAGTAGCTAACTATTCAAAATAGAAACCACTAAAGCAAAAACTAATTGGACAAACGGAGGAGTCACATACCAAGCAACAATCCCCCGAAATAGTTTCAGAAATGGAGCTTCGAGCAAAGAGATCAAAATCCGCGGGTTTGAGAGCAAGAACACGAGAGAGAGCAATGGTGATTTTTTTCTGGAGGTAGGTGGTGATGTGGGATGAAGAGATAAGTGAGAGGGCCCACGTGGGGACCACAACCTACCAGGGCGCACCTGGGGGTCCTGGCGCGCCCAGGTGGGTTGTGTCTACCTGGTGCACCTCCCTCTGAAGTTATTTGCACCAAAAAATCTTAAATATTCAGAAAAAAATCATATTAAATTTCAGAGCATTCTGAGAACTTTTATTTTTGGGTCATTTTTTTATTACACGGAAAATTCAGAAAACAGACAAAACATGACATTTTATTTTATTTAACTAATAGGAACAGAAAACAAAAGGTGGGGGCAGAAGGTAGTGCTCACTAAATTCACCAACTTCATACCTCTCAAAAATGATTCATTAATAAGGTTGATCAAGTCTTATTAACAACCACTTTCGATTAGCATGATACCGAAGAACTTTCGTAAATCACTAAGTTACCTCAACGGGGATGTGAATGTCCCCAACAATAAGCATTTCATATTTCTTTTTAGAAGTAGGTAGAGGTAGTTGAAAACTTCCAATAGCGATCGTCGGAGATTTTTCAATAACATTAATACCATTCACTTGGAATTGTTTCTTTGGAAAGTGCACCGTATGTTCATTACCATTGATATGAAAAGTGACCTTGCTTTTATTGCAACCAATGACAGCCCCTACAGTATTCAAAAAGGGTCTCCCAAGGATAATCGACATGTTGTCGTCCTCGGGCATCTCAAGTATAACAAAGTCAGTCAAAATAGTAACATTAGCAACAACAATGGGCACATCCTCACAAATACCAATAGGTATGTGATATGTCTCCAACGTATCTACAATTTATGAAGTATTCATGCTGTTATTTTATTATTCTTGGATGTTTTACAATCATTTTATAGCAACTTTATATCATTTTTGGGACTAACCTATTGACCCAGTGCCTAGTGCCAGTTGCTGTTTTTTGCTTGTTCTTTACATTGCAGGATATCAATATCAAACGGAGTCCAAACACCGCGAAACTTGTTGGAGATTTTTTGTGGACCAGAACACCCTAGATGGGCCAGAGCAGCACCTGGGGGTGCCCCGAGGGGGCACAACCCACCTGGGCGCGCCTGGCGGGCCAGGCGCGCCCAGGTGGGTTGTGCCCTGCTACCTCTTGAGCATGCGTTGGTTTTCCCTTGAAGAGGAAAGGGTGATGTAGCAAATTAGCGTAAGTATTTCCCTCAATTTTTGAGAACCAAGGTATCAATCCAGTAGGAGGCCACACGCAAGTCCCTCGTACCTACACAAACAAATAAGAACATTACAACCAACGCGATAAAGGGGTTGTCAATCCCTTCACGGCCACTTGCAAAAGTGAGATCTGATAGAGATAATAAGATAATATTTTTGGTATTTTTATGATAAAGATTAAAAGTAAAGATTGCAAAATAAACGGTGAAAGAAATAGCTAGTAGACGGGAGATTAATATGATGGAGAATAGACCCGGGGGCCATAGGTTTCACTAGTGGCTTCTCTCAAGATAGCATAAGTATTACGGTGGGTGAACAAATTATTGTCGAGAAATTGATAGAAAAGTGCATAATTATGAGAATATCTAGGCATGATCATTTATATAGGCATCACGTCCGCAACAAGTAGACCGACTCCTGCCTGCATCTACTACTATTACTCCACACATCGACCGCTATCCAGCATGCATCTAGAGTATTAAGTTCATAAGAACAGAGTAACGCATTAGGCAAGATGACATGATTTAGAGGGATAAACTCAAGCAATATGATATAAACCCCATCTTTTTATCCTCGATGACAACAATACAATACGTGTCATTTCCCCTACTGTCACTGGGATCGAGCACCGCATGATTGAACCCAAAGCTAAGCACTTCTCCCATTGCAAGAAAGATCAATCTAGTAGGTCAAACCAAACTGATAATTCGAATAGACTTGCAAAGATAACCAATCATACATAAAAGAATTTAGAGAAGATTCGAATATTGTTCATAGATAATCCTGATCATAAACCCACAATTCATTGGATCTCGACAAACACACCGCAAAAAGAGTTACATCGAATAGATCTTTAAGAAGATCGAGGAGAACTTTGTATTGAGATCCAAAGAGAGAGAAGAAGCCATCTAGCTAATAACTATGGACCCGAAGGTCTGAGGTAAACTACTCACACATCATCGGAGAGGCTATGGTGATGATGTAGAAGCCCTCCGTGATCGATTTCCCCTCTGGCGGAGCACCGGAAAAGGCCCCAAGATGGGATCCCATGGGTATAGAAGGTTGTGGCGGTGGAAATAGGTTTTCATGGTGCTCCTCGATGGTTTCGGGGTACATAGGTATATATAGGAGGAAGATGTAGGTCGGTGGAGCTATGAGAGGCCCACGAGGGTGGAGGGCGCGCCCCTACCTCGTGGCCTCCTCATTGATTGCTTGACGTCCACTCCAAGTCCTCTGGATCACGTTTGTTCCAAAAAGCACGCTCCCGTTCGTTTGGACTCCGTTTGATATTCCTTTTCTGCGAAACACTGAAATAGGCAAAAAACAGCAATTTGCATTGGGCCTTGGGTTAATAGGTTAGTCCCAAAAATAATATAGAAGTGTATAATAAAGCCCATTAAACATCCAAAACAGAATATATAATAGCATGGAGCAATCAAAAATTATAGATACGTTGGAGACATATCATGCCCACCTCGTGGCCTCCGGCACCCCCTCTTTACCCTATAAATTCACAAATATTTCAAAACCCATCGGAGTTAACCTAGATCAGAAGTTCAGCCGCCGCAAGGCTCTGTAGCCATCGAAAACAAATCTAGAGCCATTCCGGCACCCTGACAGAGGGGGGAATCATCTCGGGTGGCCATCTTCATCACCCCAGCGGCCACCACGATGAGGAGGGAGTAGTCCACCCTCGGGGCTAAGGGTTTGTACCAGTAGCTATGTGTTTAATCTCTCTCTCTCTCGTGATCTATATCATGGGCTTTGTTAACATAGATGGATCATATGATGTTTCTCCCCTCTATACTCTTGTTGTGATGAATTGAATCTTTACGCTTTGAAGTTTTGTCTTGTTGGATTGAATATTCAGATATGAGAACACATGATGTATGTCTTGCGGTATGAATACTTGAGGTGACAGTGGGGTATCATATTTATTCACTTGATGTATGTTATGGCACTCAACTTGCGGATTCCCGAGGTGACATTGGGGTAATCTATGCATAGGGGTTGATGCATGTTTTTATTATCTTTTCTCCGATAGAAACTTTGGGGTCGCTTTGTATTTCTTTGTGTGGATTGAATGTTATGATCATGAAGTTGTTTGATGCATATCATAGAATCAACTCACGGATACTCGTGGTGACACTGGAGTATCTATGTGACATTAGAGTTGGTTGATGTGCGTCATATGGTGTTATTTTAGTACGAACTCTTGATTAGATCGATCGGAAAGAATAGCTTGCATTATTTTAGTACGAACTCTAGGATAGATTGATCGGAAAGAATAGCTTTGAGGTGGTTTCATACCCTACAAACAATTTCTATCTTTTGTTCTCCGCTAATAGGAATTCGGGAGTGATTCTTTATTGCATTTTGAGGGATAATCATATGATCCAACCATGTTAGCACTGTTGAGAGATTGCACTAGTGAAAGTACGGACCCTAGGCCTCATTTTTAAGCATTGCAATACCGTTTTTGTGCCCGTTTACTATTTGCTACCATGCTGTTTTTATTTATTCAGATAATTAAAATATATTTCTACCAACCGTATTACACTTTTATCACCATCTCTTTGCCGAACTAGTGCACCTATACAAATTGCCATTGTATTGGGTGTCTATGGGACACAATAGATTTCTTGTATTTGGTTGCAGGGTCGTTTGAGAGAGACCATCTTCATCCTACACCTCTCACGGATTGATAAACCTTAGGTCATCCACTTGAGGGAAAATGGCTACTGTCCTACAAAACTCTGCGCTTGGAGGCCCAACACGTGTCTACAAGAATAAAGTTGCGTAGTAGACATCAAGCTCTTTTCTGGCGTCATTGCCGGGGATGTGAGTTCTTGAAGGTATATCTTTAGATCTTGCAATTGAATCTTTTAGTTTCTTGTTTTATCACAAGTTTGGTTTATAAAATAAAACTACATAAAAAATGGAATTGAGGTTACATCATATTATTGATCATGTTTGTAATATCTTTCTTGAAAATGATGGATTGGAAAATTGTGCTCGCTTGTTAGAAGAAGAAGTCAATAAAATGTTTGGCACAAAATATTTGAATGATGAACATGATTGCAATGTTGTTAGTATGAATTCTTTGAACATCCATGATGCTATGCAAAGCCATAAGCTTGGGGATGCTATGTTTGATGAAGATGATATTTTTAGTCCCCCAAATTTTGATGAGAAAATTTATTATGATGATTGCATGCCACCTATTTATAATGATTATATTGATGAAAGTGGATTTAGAGAGGTCATGACTTTATTTAATGACGAATCCATTATTTTGGAAAAGGTTGCAATTGATTATGACAACAAAGTTCCTATCTATGATGATTATGGTGATGACATCTATGCTACAAAGAATAATGATAACCATGAAATTTGTCATCTTTCAATCCCATGATAGTTATTTTGTTGAGTTTGCTCCCACAACTATTCATGAGAATACATTTTCTTATGTGGGGAGTAAGAAAATTTCTATGCTTATGTATCATGAAAAGAATGATTTATGTGATGGTTATATTTTTGAATTTCTTCATGATGCTACTGAAAATTATTACGAGGGAGGAACTTATGCTTGTAGGAATTGCAATAATGTCAAGTTTTGTAACATCCCAAATTTTCAATTTGGAATGTTATACATAGATCATTCTTGCATATCATATTTTATTGCATTTCGTTTCGCGATCCTCGAAAATCCTAAGCAACTCAAGGACCCTCAGAGAGAGTTGGGGATTTCCTGGTTTTCATATTTGATTTTTATCGAATATTGAAACGAGGAGGTTGGTTTTAATTATCTTTCTCTCCGAAAATATTTCATATAAAAATATATGAGAGGAGATAATATGACTTCTCCAAAATAATTGAAATATTGGAGGAAAAATATTAAAATCAAATATTTGATTTTATTCAGATATTATTGCAATTTTATTTGCATTAGAAAAAATGCACGTTTTCAAATTGCATTTTAGGGCCAAGAAAATGTTCATCTCGTTCTAAATATTTTAATTAAACGGTGAAAATTTGTTTTGGCATTTTTATATTTTTATTTTATTTTCTAGGATTTTTTTTAGTTTTGGTGGAATTATTTTGAAAAAAAGTGCGCAGGCTAACTGGGCCAAAGCCCAGCTGCCGCCGCCCGACTCGAGGAGTCCGGCTCGGACTCCTCGCCGCCCTTTGCCCCCTCCCCAAGGCACACCCCCCTCCTTATATACTCCCCCCCGCTGCCACCACCACCCACCACCGCCGCCTCGCCTCGCCTCGCCCTGCAGCCGCAGCCGCCGCCCACTGCCACGCCCGCCGCCCGCAGCCGCAGCCGCAGCCGCCGCCTTGCCGCGCTGCCGCCGCCTTGCCGCGCCGCCGCCGCCTTGCCATGCCGCGCCGCCATCGCCGCCTCACCCGCTGCCGCGCCTCGCCTCGCCGGACCGACGAGTTAGTCGTTGTTTTTTTAATGGAAACCCTAACTCGTCTTTTTTTCGGTTCACTGGTTTTTCCTGGTTTTTCTTTTTAGCGGACGTTCGTTTGAACAAACGGTTTTTACTCGTTAGTTACAGATAACGAACGCTCGTTCATTAGCCTGTTCGTTAGTTTTCTTTTATCGGATTATTCCGCGATTATTTTTGATCGCGAATTCTGATCCGATTTTTGTTCTAGTTTATCTTTCGCTCGTTAGTCGGAATCAGGAAATTCAAGCTCCTAGATCTTCGTCTCGAGACCCTCTTTTCGCTTAACCAACTTGAACAAGTTTTTGCTACTGTAAAATTTGACCTAAGTCCAGATTAGTAATCAGATCTTGTTTCTTTCGCTGTTTGAGTTTCGTTGCTCCGTTTGATTTGATTCTTTTTGCAAACCGGAGTTGTTAAGTTGAACTTTCTGGTTAGATTTCTTATTTGAGTTTTTACCCGTGTTTATTTGCTTGATTGATTATGTATGCTATTGTTTGTTTGCGATAGAATTCCAGAGTGCGAAGCGTGTTATTTGGAGTCTCTAGGTTACGCGGATCGTCAGCAAGGCAAGTAACACTTTGATCATACCCCTTTATCACCCAGTTTTTATGCATTAGTTTCAGCCCTCAAACATTGCATGGTTAGGACTTGATAACATGTGGGTTGGGAAGTAGTTGATGAGGTAGAACCTATTGCCCTGTTACATTCAAACCCTTGGGAGTTACTCTTACGAATTGCTTATATTGCTATGCTATTCTTGTAGACGAGGTTTGGGTGAGTAAAATAGATGTGAGATTGATAATTAATGTTTCAACTTAAGGTGGCAACTTGAATACACATCTGGGTGGATTGAGGCACCTGAAGTACCCAGTGTTGCCTGTATTTTTGGAAATCCCGGAGTACCCGTGTGATCTTCCTATGGACCACCACCCAGGCTCAAAGGGAACTGAGATGATTCATGCTAGAAACTTCCATGTGCAGCCACAAGCTATTATGGGCTCTAGGATAGTTGAGTAAGTTACGTGAAGCTCTTGAAGAGGTGGATTAGCAAGTAGTGGGTTGTAGGTTTGGTATGGTCTGCCCGTAGTAGAGAGTTAATGTTTCTGAAAGACTGTGTCTCGGTCATCCGTTTCTCAAACACCGTGTAGTGCGAGAAATCTAACGGAGGCAATCGAGTCTTGTGGGGGAAAAGTGCGCAAACCTCTGCAGAGTGTACAATCTAATCATGGTTAGCCGTGTCCCCGATTATGGACAATCTTGAGTATCTAGTACTTGGAGTATCTTAAGTATCTCATCACTCTAAATTAATATTGTCGGGTTGATAATTACTTTAATTGGGATTGAGTTGGAGGAACCTTCTCAATGATGTTTCAATTACCATGATAGTTAAATTAAAATCTATTCCTTTGTTGTAGGGAAAAAATGGCTTTTCGCAAAACTATAACCATGGAGCTTTCCACCAGCCAAATATGCATGTAGTGATAGCATTATTCTGTTCTTGCTCTACTGTGTTATTTTGCCAGCATATTCCATGTGCTGACCCGTTTTCGGGCTACAACGTATTATGTTGCAGACTTTTCACACGAGGAGTAAGGTTTGTTAGGTCATTGCCGTGCAGCTCGGCTATGCCGTTGGAGTTGATGGACTCACTTTATCTTCCAAGCCTTCCGCTGTTATCGTATTAGATGGCCTTAAGCCATATTTATTGTAATAAGTTCTCTTTCGAGACATTCGATGTAATAAGTGTGTGATTGCTACTCTGTTATAAATCCTCGAGTACTGTGTGTAGGACACGGCAGCATTACCGATCCAGGGATGACACTGAAGCACAGAGACTTGACCGTTTGAGGCCGGGTCGCTACAAGATGGTATCAGAGCACACGCTGAGTGTAGGACACGACCACTAAGCTAAAAGCCATAGATCACTATTCTCTCCTCATTTTTGACTCCTCTCCATTTTCTACTCTTTAGGATGGCGGATGCAAGGAACAAGTTTGCACAACCGGATAAAGAAGCACCTTTTGGACGACACTTGAAGGAAGTCACTAGGTACCTGAATATAGGAATACCAAGCTTCACTGGGACCTACAATGCCACTTACCATAAGAGAAGCGATGGATGATTCAAGTTCAAGTTCCAGGAAGAACCTTCACGCCAGTCACTAAACCCATAGAGTTTTCCTTCGATGCACCAACCTGGAGTTTAGGAAAGAGTATGGCAGCTCACATCACCATGGGACGCATTGGAGAAGTTTACCAAAAGGAGCTTAAGGATACTATCTACCAGATCTGTGGGCGCGGAGATGAGCAATGGGAGATGATCAGCACTGGGAAGGATAGATCAATTGCAGCTTTCATCCAGGAACTAAACCAGCACATTCGACGCCAGGAGAATCAGATGTGCGCAGGCATGATAGATCTGAAGAAGGCAATGACTAGGATCGCGGAACTGGAGGAGGAACTCAAGGCTACACGTGAAGATGATGAGGAGGAAATTGGCATACTAGTGGAGAAGAAGAACGACCTGATTAAGAAGATCGGAATATTCATGGGAGACCCCACACCAGTAGAAGAAGACAAAGAACCCAAGGAGATTCGCCCGGAGGACTACATCATCATCGACGACACTGACTCTGACCTTAGCAATGATGACCTTGAAGACGAAGCTGGAGCAGATATCATGGAATCTGCAACTGAGGAATATTTTTAGTAGACCACCACATCAGTAGTAGTATTCCACCATGTAAATAGTATAGTCTGAGCACTTTTACGATAGTTATACCGATTGTATGCCTTGCTTGATTGATTGAGTGAAATGATTGTGTTTGTCTCATGTGCATACGGGTAATGCTTTCTCATTAGACCTCATTCTATTCTAATATCTCCCCTCTAAACCCATCAGATGCCTCCGAGACATGACCCCGGATTTGCTTTCCCACCGGAGCTCACTCAGTTGATCCAGCAGCAGAATACTCTGATGTAGTTGTTAGTTCAGAACCAAGGCAACAACAACAACAACAACAACAACAACAATCCGCCGCCACCACCAGTGGACAACTTAACCCGTTTTCTGAGGTTGCAGCCGCCGGTGTTTTCCAGTAGCACCGAGCCTATAGTAGCAGATGATTGGCTCCGCAGGATTGGAAGGGAGTTAACCACTGCAGGATGTACTAATGCTGAGAAGGTGCGTTTTGCCGCACATCAGTTGGATGGACCAGCAGCATCATGGTGGGAGAATTACACTGTCACCTACCCTATAGCCACGGTGACATGGGACCAATTTCAGCTAGCCTTCCGTACAGCCCATGTCTCAACTAGAGTCATGAATTTGAAGAAGTGTGAGTTTCGCAACCTATGCCAGGGGAACCGTACCGTGGCTCAGTACACGGATGAGTTTAGCAAGTTATCTCGCTATGCCCCTGATGATGTGGCCACAGATGTCGCAAAGCAGGAGAAGTTTATGGAAGGGCTGAATGATGAGATGAGTATGCAGTTGATGGTGGCAACATTCAACAACTACCAGGAGTTGGTAGATAAGGCCCTTATGATTGAAGGGAAGCAGCGGCAGATTGAGAGTTGTAAGAGGAAGTATGGACAAGGGAGGTATAACTCAGGAGCTCAGCAGAAGCCTCGCCTAACCCCGAACTCGGGAGGACTTGTTCATAACCATGGAGGTCACAACCACACCGAAGGAAGTTCGCATAAACACAATGGTTCTAAGAATAAGAATGGGAATGGAACAAACAACAATCAGAACCGCCCCAATCCAGCCACACCCGCCAAAAGAGATCTAAGTCACATTACTTGCTTTAAGTGCGGGAAGACTGGACACTATGCCACGGAGTGCCCTGAAGCGAAGAATGGAAACAGTAATGGGAGCGCTGGGAAGAATCCCAATCCATTCAACAAAGGACAAGTGAACCACATTAACGTGGAGGAGGTTGAAGAGCAGCCAGACACGGTTATAGGTAAGTTTTTGGTTAAGTCATTTACCGCTCTTGTTCTTTTCGATACTGGTGCATCGCATTCATACATATTAAGGGAATTCGTGGATAAGTTTAAACTACAGACCCAAACTCTTAGGACCTCTCTGCTAGTAAGCTCACCCGAAGCAGAGTATATGGCTAGTCGATGGTGTGACCAGATACCCTTAACCATTGGCAACCATGTTTTTCTGTCCGGCCTAATTATCTTGGAGTCACAAGGATTGGATGTGATATTAGGAATGGACTGGATGTCAAAGTACAGAGGAAGCATTGACTGTGTTAGTAAGTCAATTTGTCTCACCAGCCCCAAGGGAAAAAGGATCAAATATATATCTAGGCATGCGCCAAGAAGTAGCCAAGTAAATGCCCTCACGGGAGTTGTTCAGGAGGAAGTTCCTGTAGTAAAGGATTACCCGGATGTTTTCCTAGAGGAGTTACCAGGCATGCCACCGGATCGAGATATCGAGTTTTTGATAGAGCTATTACCAGGCACTGGGCCCATATCCCAGAGACCCTATAGGATGCCCGTGAATGATCTGGAGGAGATTAAGAAACAGATCAAGGAGTTATTGGAGAAAGGTTACATTCGACGGAGTTCATCACCATGGGGAGCCCCAGTGCTTTTGGTTGAGAAGAAGGATAAGTCCCTAAGAATGGTTGTTGATTATCGGGCCTTGAATGAAGTGACGATTAAGAACAAGTACCCATTGCCGATGATCAATGATTTGTTTGACCAGCTGCAAGGAGCTAAGGTGTTTTCGAAGATCGATCTGCGATCGAGATACCATCAGTTGAAAATACGAGAGAAAGATATACCAAAGACAACATTCACCACACGGTACGGGTTATATGAATATACGGTCATGTCGTTTGGATTGACTAACGCCCCTGTCTATTTCATGAGCATGATGAACAAAGTATTCATGGAATATTTGGATAAGTTTGTAGTAGTGTTCATTGATGATATAATGGTATATTCGAAGAATGAAGAGGAACACAAGGAGCATTTGCGTTTAGTTCTCGAGAAACTCAGGGAACATCAGTTGTATGCCAAGTTCAGCAAATGCGAGTTTTGGTTGAAGGAATTGGATTCCTTGGACATGTTATATTGGGAGAAGGTATAGCAATAGATCCCACCAAGGTTCAGTCAGTCACTGAATGGTTGGCACCCACTTCAGTTAGCGAGATCCGCAATTTTCTTGGACTCGCAGGATACTATCGGAGGTTCATTGAGAATTTTTCCAAGATTGCGAAGCCAATGACGGAATTATTGAAGAAGGATACCAAGTTTAAATGGACGGAAGATTGCGAGGCAAGTTTCCAGGAGTTAAAGAAACGTTTGACTATAGCCCCCGTGCTGACATCGCCAGATATACGTAAGGATTTCCAAGTGTATTGCGACGCCTCTCGCCTAGGACTTGGAAGTGTGCTTATGCAGGATGGAAGAGTTGTTTTGTATGCCTCGCGACAACTAAAACCACACGAGTTAAATTATGCCACGCATGATTTGGAGCTGGCTGCCGTAGTGCATGCGTTGAAGACTTGGAGACATTACCTTATTGGAAACAGTTGTGATGTGCACACGGATCATAAGAGTTTGAAGTACATTTTCACACAGAACGAGCTGAACCTTAGGCAGAGGATATGGTTGGAGCTTATAAAGGATTATGACATGAAGCTACACTATCACCCAGGAAAGGCCAATGTCGTAGCAGACGCTTTGAGCCGGAAGAGTTATGCTAATATCCTAGAGAGTACGGGATTGACAAAGGAGTTAGCAGAGGATCTCAGGGAACTTTGATTGGAGATTGTTCCTAGAGGTTTTGTTGCAACAATGGAGGTGCAGTCTACATTGTTGGGAAAGATTCGAGAAGCTCAGAAGGATGACAAAGAGATTGCTGAGATAAAAGAGAGAATGAGAAAAGGAAAGGACAAAGGTTTTCGTGAGGATGAGCACGACACCTTATGGTTTGAGGACCGGGTTTATGTGCCCAATAACCCAGAGATCAGGAAGTTAATACTTCAGGAGGCTCATGGCTCACCATACTCGATACACCCCAGAAACACCAAGATTTATTTGGATTTAAAGGAACGTTTCTGGTGGACACGGATGAAGAAAGATGTTGCCGAGTATGTAGCCGTATGTGATGTATGTCAGAGAGTGAAGGCAGAGCATCAAAAGCCAGCAGGATTGTTACAGCCTATGCCGATACCCGAATGGAAGTGGGATAAACTTGGCATGGATTTTATCACCAGATTTCCTAGGACCAAATCAGGATATGATTCTATGGGTAGTAGTTGACCGTTTGACCAAAGTGGCACACTTTATCCAAGTGAAAACAACTTATACCAGTGCAAAGTTGGCCAAGATATATATGACCAGGATCGTATGTCTGCATGGAGTTTCGAGGACCATCGTATCGGATAGAGGAACACAGTTTACTTCAAAGTTCTGGCATCAGCTGCACCAAACTTTGGGAATGAGATTGGAGTTCAGTACAACATTTCACCCGCAGATGGATGGACTGACCGAGAGAGTCAACCAGATTCTGGAGGACATGTTGAGAGCCTGTGCGCTAGATTATGGATCTAGTTTGTCACAACCCTAGAATTGTTTGCAGATAGTTGCATCAGTGAGCATCATGCATCCTATTATTTTCAAGAAACTTGAAATGAGGAAATTGAAAGCCTCAGAAATCATTTTCAAAGAAGGGCAAGAACCCTTTAAATTGCATTCATTGTTTCCAAAATGACTTCATAAATGTTTGACAATTTTGGCAAGGCTTTGAGACCAAACCAAAAATAGTGAACATTTTTGAAGGAATTATTTTGGGACTTTGAAATTAAATCAATAAGTATTTGAGTTTTAGATTATATTCATTTTTTATAGAATATAATTCAAAAGGCCCTGGAATTATTTATGTGCCTCTGGAAAAGTCCATAATGGCAACATAAAAATATTCAGAAGGTTTTGCCCTGTTTTGAATTTATTCGAATTTGGAATCAGTGGCAAAATGAATAAATAAAAACAAAACAAAACAGAAATAAAACAGAACAGAAACGTACCTGGTGGCCTGCTACTGTAGTCGGCCCAGCTTCTGAGCAGCCCACCCGAGCCCACCTTGCCAGTCATCTTCCTCGGCGCGCCAGAAGGACGAGCGCGTGCTCGCCGCGTGCTGGCCACGCGCCTCACCAGCTCCTGCTTGCCGCCGAGTGCCTGGACGCCTCTGGGAGACGCCACGCACCCCCTGGACCTCCCTCACTCTCCCCCGAGCTTTTCCCCTCCTCTGTCTCGTTCTCCTCCCCACAGCCGAGCGCTGCCGTCGCCACCAACATCATTTTCCACGGCCACCATGCTCCCCTCGCCTCGCCGACGCGCCCAGAAGCTCCGCCACTTCTTCCTCGACCCCCTCATCGAGCCATGCGACTAGAAGAGCCCCGAAGCGCTGCCCTCGATGTTTTCCCCCTCCTCGGCTGTCGGAGATCGGCCTCGCCGCCCCGCTCAGCTTCGGCCTTCCCCGAGCCCGCTTCGATGCCCGCCGCAACAGCCGTGAGCTGCTGCTCCTTCTCCCCCTATCCGTTTTCTCGTTTGCATGCCGTAGCCGCTGCCCCACCGATGACCGTAACCGCCGCCGCCTGAGCTCGTCGCCGACGCAGCTCCGGTGACCAAATGGTCGCCCTGGCAAGTCCAAACCTCTCCCCACACCCCATAGCACCTCGCTAGCGCATCCGCTCGCCCGCTAGCACGCTGCAGCAGCAACACACCGATGCCAGAGCTCCGGTCACCGCCTAGCTCATCGTCGCCGCCGTTGCACGCCGTCCCAGCACACATCGCGGCCACCATTATATGCGCCGCATTGCAGGCTTTCGAATGCGCCCAGCCATGCGTCCAGCCAGAGTTGGCCGGACGGGCATCGCTGCCGCTCTTCGGTAATCGCCGGAGTTAATCCGGTGACGTGGGCGGATTAGACTAATCTAATTGCTGTGTTTAGGCCAAGCTTAGATGCTGACAGCCGGGCCCCACCGCCTAACTAAACGGCTAACTAAAATAGATTAAGGTTAATCTAATTGTAGTGGCCCCACGTGCAGTTTTGACTATGCTGACGTGTCCGTTGACCGGGCCCCACCTGTCTGTGACCCTAGGTAGCACTGGGTCACTGACCAGTGGGTCCCACTGGTCAGGTTTGACCTAGACTGCGTCTGTTGACCAGATGACGTCAGCATGATGCAAGGCTGACACAGTAAATGCTTTTCTATATTTTTAAATAAATCTAAATGATTTATTTATTTTCAGAAAATCCCCTAAACTTCCAAAAATCATAGAAATTCAACCGTAACTCCAAATGAAATAATTTATACATGAAAAATTATCAGAAAAATATGAAGAATCTGTTTATGGCATTCCCATGCATGTTTGAACAACTTACAGCCACTGTATATGACAATTTTAATCAATGGTATTTGAAATGCCTCGTGTGGAGTTCAAATTTGAATCTAGTGTTCAAACCAACTCCATTTAAATCGTTGCTAGCTGCATTAGCTCAAATCACAGCATATTTTCATGTCACATTCATGCATCATATTGTTGCATTGCATTGATTGTGTTCTTTCTGTGTTTGCCGGTGGTTGTCCCCTCTTGATAGACATGTTCCGACGATGAGTTCGATGACACCGATGAAGAGCTATATTATCTTCAGAAGTGCCAGGCAAGCAAAACCCCCTTGTTCATTCCGATACAATCCCACTCTCTTGCTCCTGCTCTCTTTTACTGCATTAGGACAACAACGATTCAACTATTACATGTTGTGGTAATTGAACCCCTTTCCTCTGCATGACCTGTCATTGCCACAGTAAATAGATGAAACCCACTAGCATGAGTAGGAGTTGTTTGAGACCTGATGTTCCTACTCATTCATGCTTGTTTGTCATGCCTGCTACTGCTTAGAGTTGAGTCAGGTCTGATTCATCGGGGATGAATTGGAATGGCGATGAACATGTCCTACTGTGTGTGAGCTAAGTGTGTGAACACGATTTGGTAAAGGTAGCGGTGAGAGGCCATGTAGGAGTACATGGTGGGTTGTCTCATTGAAACCGTCCTCAGGAACTGAGTTCTGTGTTTGTGATCCATGAACGGCTACTACCACTCATTGGGATCCTTAATTGACCCTCTCGACTTATTAACTGCCCTAGTCCTCTGTCCAGGAGTTGCAACTAGTTTCTGGTGTTTATAGGATATGTGTTGGTGGCCGTGTGTAGCGCTGACCCTAGGGGTGGGCTATGATGCGGTAGATACACCGTGGCACGGTGTACCGGGCGCCCGTTTGGTGTCTCGGGAACCCTGCACACATCGTTTGGGGCTGTGAGCGAAACTCCGGTCGGATCTCCTTGCGGATGGAACCCGAATAGGCGATAAACCTGGACTAGAGACTTGTGTGGTTAGTCAGGTTGTGGCCGACACCCTCGCCGGGCTTCCGCTTGAAGGTTGCCGAGATACATGACGTGTATATGGTGATAAGTGGTGGGAGCGTGTGTGAAGAAGTACACCCCTGCAAGGTTATCATTATCTATTCGAATAGCCGGATTCCTCGGATATGGAAACTTGGACCGCTTGCATAGTTCATAGACAAGTGAAAGTGGATACTCTAAAATGCGCAATTTAAGCGTGAGTGCTATGGATGGCCTTATCATAGGGTGACGGGAGCAGATCCATAGTGGTGTATTGATATGGTGAATATGTGGACTCATGTGCGCCACCTCAAAGAGTTGCTTGCAGTCGTAGTTCAAGTTAGCCACTGAGTCAAAGCTGGCTTGCTGCAGTTAAACTCCACTACCCCTTTGTTGATACCGATGCATATGTAGATAGTTCTGATGTAAGTCTTGCTGGGTACATTTGTACTCACGTTTGCTTAATTTATGTTTTGCAGAGAGACGTCAGTCTCGCTAGTAGTTCCATGTGGGCTTCGACGTTTAGCTTGCTACCTCAGCTACGATCTTGTGCCCTCGGCACGATCTGGTAGATAGTCAGGCTTCTCAGCCTTTTTCATTTGTAGATGTCTGTACTCAGACATGTTAAGCTTCCGCATGTGATTTGATTTGTATGCTATGATTGTTGGGTCATGAGACCCATGTTTGTTATATCTCGGTCCTCGGAGTCTAATGAATAAATACTTTGAGTCGTAGAGTCTTGTTGTGATGCCATGTTGTATTTACACATATCGAGCATATTGTGTGTATGATTGAAATGCTTGGTATGTGTGGGATCCGACAACCTAGTTGTTTATCCTTGGTAGCCTCTCTTATGGGGAAATGTAGTCTAGTGCTTCCATGAGCCATAGTAGTCCACCACAGCCCGGTTCACCGGAGTCCTGCTAGCCCAGCACTACTGCTCAGGACACTTCACTGGCCGGCATGTGTTTCACTTCGTTCCTGTGTCTGTGCCTTCGGGGAAATGTCACGCGGTGACATCCGAAGTCCTGCCTAGCCTGCTACAGCCTGGGTTCCCGGAGTCCTGTTAGCCTAGTGCTACAGCCCGGATTCACACGCTGCTGACTGACATGCTCGATGTTGATTCATGCATGCCTGTCCCCATAAGTTAGTGCCACTTTGGGTTCACGACTAGTCATGTCGGCCCGGGTTCTCTGTCATATGGATGCTAGCGACACTATCATATACGTGAGCCAAAAGGCGCAAACGGTCCCGAGCCATGGTAAGGCGACACCCGTGGGAATACCGTGCGTGAGGCCGCAAAGTGATATGAGGTGTTACCGGCTAGATCGGTGTGACTTGGAATCGGGGTCCTAACAGCTTTGGTATCAGAGCCTGACTGCCTGTAGTATTACCAAGCCAAACTGGTCGAAGTTGTGTCTAGAAATGCTTTAGTTATGTAAGGGAATTGATTGGGGAAGGGAACGTAAGGCTCTTTTTACTCCTTTACCTTATGCCCTTCTGATCTGAGCCATCCTCTTCTTTTCTACGGGGTTTAAGAACTAGGCCTTCTCATCTACCTATCAAGATGACGTGTTACTAATCCATAGACTTATAGAGTTGTTAGTTTCAAGACTCAGTTCAGTTTCTACTACTTCCGTGTGTTCATAGCTGGCCTCAGAACCTTGATATTGTGATGATTGAGTGGTCATGCCACTATTTCGCAGGATGTCTCAAATATTTTTGAGCATTTATAGTCGTTATGCTGTCCGATTCGTCCCAGGTTTCTAAACAATCTGATGCATTTGCAAAATCTTTTCCCTCTGATTTCGATGTTCCTTTAGGCCAGGTTAATCACACTAATTGCTGAGTTGAGGTACTCTATTGCCTCGACATATATGTTGGAGTTATTATTATGACCCTAGGTGTCTAGAGTATCACCTAGTAACCTAGCCATGTTTTGTATTCTCAGTGTGATGATGCTGGCCGCCATTCTCGAAACCATCCCGTGATGCCATTTAGTTAGTAGGTATTCTATTCCTGGGTTCTTGAACCCGAGATTCACCCTACTTACCTCATGTTGATAGTGTTTGCTCGTTCCTTTAGGATATTAGTAACCTTGCAACAGTCCTCGAGGTCCGTGGTATTTCTTTCTTCCAAATACCATGAACCATTAAGGCAGAAGTTCTTTGAACCAAAATATCACAATCAGAGTACTCTTGAGGAGTTCTCCATTCATAATTGTGATTCTGCCAGTTCTACCTTTCTGCATGGGTTATCTGGAAGAAACCTGTTGAACTTAGGTTCAACATATTAATCTATGCATCCACAACTCAGAAAGATATATGTCCTCTTGAGTTGTCCCTCTTCATTTGTATTTTGACCATCGCCTATCAATTGATAGTCAGGAGTAATTGTGTATCCGTGTTATCGATGCTTATTATTCTTGTGGTCCGTCAAGCCATTCTATTCCGGAATGACTAGGAGAAACAAACTCCAGTACCTTGTCCACTTCGAGGATTGGGTCAAAGTAGTTGTATGCCATGAATCAAAATGCCAACCCAGCTTTTGATTCTGTTCTACCCTGAAGTATTACCTTCTTATGTCAAGAATGTCATGTGAATTACACAACCTCTCATGAATTCTTGATATAGTGATACTCCTCGCCATCATTGTTCATTCCTCGGTTCATGTGTTATCGTAACCGGAATGCCGACAAGTGAATCGTGATGTGTGAAATCAATACTCCTAGCAACTTCGTTGCTTGGTAGTTAAAGGACAATATTCTCATCCTTAGCGTGTTGGTTACTGAACCATCGTTCTGAGATTGATCGTGCTACCTAGTCCTTATTTCCGGTGCACTTTTCGATCAATGAGTTAGGATAGTGTCAATCCTTGCTTATTTGATCATATCGTCTTGCCCTGAAAAGCAAGATTGTTCTCGAGCTTAGTGACATATCGGTGGTTTGTGATTTTCCGTATATCTTCTCGGAAGTATAACCAGGTTGTTACCTGACCGCTATGTTGAGTTCGTGATCAAGTTGGTTTCTTATAAACCACCCCTTTCTCCAAGAATCTGTGTTGGATACCCCTGAGCTAGTTGGTTAAGCTAAACAACAACTTGGAGAGTTGGAAGATAAAAGCTTGTCTGCGTTAGTTCATTTTTAGGGATATCTTGTATGTGTGTTGAAGAAAGATGGTATTTTCATCGATTGACCCTCATGATCAGTTAATGGACCTATCATTGTCGGATTTCGGGTTCCGGCAGACCCTTGAGGTTCGAACACTGGGGTGCGCACGGAGATTTCGCCTTCTGCCTACCTGCACCCCTCCGCCTCGCTAAGGTCTAAGCTATGGAAAGAACAACACAAGAGACACAGGGTTTATACTGGTTCGGGCCACCGTTGTGGTGTAATACCCTACTCCAGTGTGTGGTGTGGTGGATTGCCTCTTGGGCTAATGATGATGAGAAATACAAGGAAGAACAGCCTCGCGAGGGTCTATTCTTGGCTGGGGCGATGAACTGCTGGGAGGAGTTCAATCACCCTCCTCTATCTCTCTCTCTTCTCGATTCTCCCTCTGATTCGATCTCCTCTCCCCTACCCTGTGGGTGACTGGTCCTACTTATAGGCAAAGGCCATGGGCCTCTTCCCAAATATTGAGTGGGAAGGGCGCCAACAATTGGCCATTCTGAAGGGGAACATCTGGTACACTTATCCTGACTAAAGTTGGTCCTCGCCTGCCAAAGACTCTGGTGGTGACGCTTGCGTGGGCTCCACAATGACTTCCTCCCTGTCGTTGGACTGGTCTTGGTCTCGTTGCACCGAAACGGGCGCCTGTGCTTGATTCTCCCGCCTGCGCTTGCTCCCTTTGCACCAAAGAGGAAAGGAGGACACTGCGCGGGCTGGCGCCCACCTGGCGCCCTTGGTCGTCATGGCTTGCGTCACGGGCACCTCGTGAGGTACCCCGCCTTGATCTCTCCGCCTCCTCGCGGGCCAGCCTGATGAGGTCATGCCTGAGGAAGCTCCGTGTTGTCCGCCCCGCGAGGCTTGGCCCCTCGCGAGGGTCTTGAGTCTGTGTTGATGAAGATGGGCCGTGCTAGGCCCCCTTTTGAGCCACGCCGTAGGCCGCAGGCAGGCAAGTCTGGGACCCCCGTTCCTAGAACGCCGACAGTAGCCCCCGGGCCCAAGGCGCGCCCGGGCTTGGCCGTGCAGGGAGGCGAAAGGGCAAGAGCGAAGCGCCGTGGGCCCTAACAGCCTGCGGTCTTGGGCGCCGCGTGGCGGTTGATTGGACGTGGGCGTCTCCACTTCCCCATGGCGCCTCGGCAACTGCACGGATTGGACAAGTCCCTGCATGCAAAGCGGGTCATGATTACCTGCAATCGTGGGGGCCGACGGTTGGCCCTCGCCGGCTATAAGTACGGATCGGCGTGCGCCCTTCCAGTTCATCCTCCCTTGCTTCTCCTTCTTCTTCATGGCCCCGTCGAGGAGGTTCTCGGTCGCAGAGAAAGGGAAGGCTCGCCAGGTTGAGCCTGCCTCTCCCCCGCCCAAGCGCGACCGAGGGCGCCCTCGCAAACATCCTGTGGCCACCACGGCAGCTCCCCGCGGTCGTGGAGATGATTTCCAGCATGGTGACGGGCGGACTGCTGCGGCCGGGGGCCGTGCTTCGGTCGCGCATCCCCCTAGGCCGCGCTTTCGTGCTGCAGAGGTGCTGCCGGAGTTCGTTGTGTGGTCGGCGGAGCCGACTAGCACCCAGCTTCCACTTCCTCGCTTCCTCCTCGACGAGCTCCCGACCGGCGCCCCGGGCGGCCTCTGGCTCCAGGCTGACAGCTGCTGCAGTCGGGCCTCATGGGCTTCACTGGAGGTCTCCGCAGCCGGGAGCCTGGCCTTGGCCCCGCGGTTGGCAGACATTTGCCCGTGCGCGTGGCCTGAGCCGCCGGTGCACCCTGCACTTCAAGTTTGACGGCGATGCCACCCTCTACGTGAGGGTGTTTGGGGAAGATGGTCGCCACGCAGGGTGCTGCCCCGGGGGCGACGACCGCGGCCGGGAACCCAGCTCCGGCGATGATGGAGAGGACAGCGCTCGCGTGACTAGCGGCGCTCAGGGTTCCCCAAGCTTCTCCGGTTCTTCTTCAGGCGGTGACTCTTCTAGCGGTGGCCGCGGTCAGCCTCCACGCCGTCGTATCTGCTTGGGACGTGGTAGCGTGTCTGCCTGCCGCCGCGCCTCGGTGAAGCGCGAGAGGGAGTCTGCCTGAGCCCCGGAGGCAGCTCGAGTCTTCCCTGCAGGCCGGTGCGAGGCGAGCTGCGCCTGATTTGTTCTTTCTTTTCCTTTTTCCTGCGTAAAAAGACAGTAGCGTGAAGCCCCGCGGGGGCGTGTTTGGGTTATTGCTTGTTAATCATCGCTTTGCTTCCGTTATCGTGCCTTCTGGCTACGTGCCCGCGCGTGGATAGTTCCCGGCCCCAGCCGTGGGGGGCAACCGACCCAGGCCTTGTGTTCGTGTCGCAGTGCCCGTGGGGCACGGACTGGAGGGGTGCTCCTGTAATGGACCCAGGTCGCAAAACCTTTGAACGACTAGGACATGAACACTCGCGAGGGCGCTCGGCTGCCCCCCTCGCGAGGCCTTGCATAAGAGAAATCGAGGCAGGAGAGTGAAAAGTCGAAGAACCACAAGCCAAAGACGGCAACAGCTTCAATAAAACTTCGAATGAGAATGAACAAGCCAACTACGGAAAGCAAATGAAAAAGCCGCGTCCGGCACCTAATCTAGTCTTCGACGTCTTCTCACCAGCGTGGAGCTAAGTGCTGCCACTGGGCGTGGGAGGGAGCCCCAGGGCCTGAGGCCGGCGCTCCTGAGACTCCGGGGCGTGTACAGCCCCAACTCATTATTACGTGAGAGTGTCACGGGCGGCGAGCTTCACAGGCGTTGGCCTTCTTCACAGGCTCCGGGCCTTTCCCAAAACGCGACGGCTTCACAGGCATTCGCCTTCTTCACAGGCTCTGGGCCTTTTCCAAAACGCGACAGCTTCACAGGCATTCGCCTTCTTCACAGGCTCTAGGCCTTTTCCAAAACGCGACAGCTTCACAGGCATTCGCCTTCTTCACAGGCTCTGGGCCTTTTTCCAAAACGTGACAGCTTCACAGGCATTCGCCTTCTTCACAGGCTCTAGGCCTTTTCCAAAACGCGACAGCTTCACAGGCATTCGCCTTCTTCACAGGCTCTGGGCCTTTTTAGGGGTAGAACCTCCGGAGGTGCTGGATGTTCCATGCGTTCTGGACCCGCACCCCCTCCTGAGTCTCCAAGCGCGCGGAGCCGGGCCTGGAAACATGAACAACCTTGAACGGGCCCTCCCACATGGGAGAGAGCTTGTGCAGTCCCTCCCTGGAGAGAACCCGCCTGAGCACGAGGTCTCCTACCTCGAGAGTTCTGGGGCGGATGTTGCGGCAGTGATATCGTCGCAGTGCTTGTTGGTACCTCGCCGCTCGCAGCGCGGCTTCTCGGCGACGTTCCTCCCCCAGCACGAGGTCCATCCCCCGCATGGCGTCCTGCTACGCCTCGTCGAATGCTAGGACCCATGCGGAGCGACGTCTGACCTCGTGAGGGAGGACCGCTTCGGCTCCGTAGACCAGGAAGAACGGGGTCTCTCCAGTCGGCTTGGTTGCGGTTGTGCGGATGGACCAAAACACGGACTGAAGCTCATCGTACCAACCTCTGCCGCAGGCCTCCAGCTTCTTATTGAACGTCCTGGTCTTGAGGCCCCTCAGGACCTCTGCGTTGGCTCGCTCGGCCTGGCCGTTGCTTCGGGGGTGCGCCACTGAAGCGTAGCATATCTGCGTTCCAAGGTTAGCACAGTATGTTTTGAAGAGGTTACTGGTGAACTGTGAATCGTTGTCCGTGATGATGTGGTTCGGCACCCCGAACCGGCTCACGATGCCCCTGATGAACTTGACCACGGAACCCGCGGGGATGGTGCGGACGGCCTCTACTTCAGCCCACTTGGTGAACTTGTCCACGGCGACGTAGAGGTAGCGGTAGCCCCCTGGCGCCCAAGGAAATGGGCCCAGGATGTCCAGCCCCCAGACGGTGAATGGCCATGAAAGGGGTATAGTCTACAGGCCTCCTGCCGGCTGATGGATCTGCTTGGCGTGGAACTGGCAGGCCTCACAAGCTTTCACTAGTTCTACGGCGTCATTGAGTGCGGTGGGCCAATAAAACCCACTGCGGAACGCCTTGCCGACGAGGGTCCGTGATGATGAATGATGTCCACAGTCTCCGCCGTGTATATCTTCCAGCAGTTCCTTTCCTTGCTCCCTGGAGATGTGGCGCAAGGATACATTGTTTGGTCGCTTCCGGTAGAGCTCTCCATCCTTGATGCAGTATGCCGTGGCCTGCCGTGCCACATGCTCCGCTTCCTCCTTCTCTGGCAGGGTCCCTTGTGTTAAGTAACTCCGGAGCTCCGTGATCCAGCACCCCTCCTGAGGTTCCATTATCAGGAGCAGGCGTGCTCCTGAGGCCGGGCCACAGGCCGGAGCTCCTGAGGCAGGTGGCTGGGGGAGCTCCTCCCGAGGCTGAGCCGTGTTTGACAATGACGGCAGGGCTGAGGGCTTGAAGAGTCGCTCCTCGAAAACGCCAGGCTCCTGAGCTAACCGCCTGGACGCCCGTTTGGCGATGTCGTCGGCCTCTTGATTGGTGCCACGGGGCACGTGCTGCAACTCCAACCCCCAGAACTGCTTCTCCATCCTGCGGACCTCCGCAAGGTAGGCTTCCATGTGCTCATCTTTCGGCTCGTACACCTTGTTGGAGAAATTGACAAGGAGTTGCGAATCGCCCTTGATGGTGAGGCGTTTCACCCCCAGGGCAGCTGCGGCCTTCAAGCCTGCTATTAAACCTTCATACTCCGCTATGTTGTTGGAGACCTTTTCACCTTGCTGGAAACAGAGCTGCACAGCGTAGTAGAGCTTGTCCTGAGTGGGCGATATAAGCACCGCCCCAGCCCCAGCACCATGCCTGGAGAACGCCCCATCGAAGTACATGACCTAGCCTTCTGGCGCCTCGCTTCCCGGGGAGAGGGACCGATCCTCGTCGGCCTTGAGGCCTGGTGCCTCCGTCCATTCTGCCACAAAATCAGCCAATGCTGCTCCCTTGATGACTCTGGTCGTGCTGAATTCGAGCTGAAATGCTTGCAGTTCTATGTTCCACTCAGCGACCCTTCCAGCTGAGTTAGGGCTCCTGAGCACTCTCTCCAGGGGGTATGACGAGACGACCTTGATGGGGTGACCCTGAAAATAGTGCCGCAGCTTGCGTGAGGCCACCAGAAGCGCGAGGAGGAGTTTCTGAGGCATGGGGTACCGTGCCTTCGCGTCCCGCAACACCGTGCTGACGAAGTACACTGGGTGCTCAACGAGGTTGGGTGCGTCAGTGTTGGTGGCTCCCTTCGGAGACCATGGCGCCTCCTGAGGCGATGAGGCCTCCTGAGGCTGGCCATCTGGGAGAGGGGCCTCTTCCGCCTCCGGTGCACTCCTCTGCGGCGGCTGATCCTCCTCAGCCGCGGTGGCGGTTTCTATGGGCCTTCCTTGTTCCTGTTTTGCCTTGTCCCGGGCTGCTGCTGTGGTTTTGATTCGATGCTCCTCTCTAACTGCCACCAGGGCTGCGCTGGCGGAGTAGGGAGTGGCGGCGAGGTAAAGCACTAGCGGCTCTTGAGGGCGTGGAGCCACCATGACCGGTGGGCTGGTCAGATATCTCTTGAGATCCTGGAATGCCTTGTCGGCCTCTTCAGTCCACTCAAAGGGCCCATTTTTCTTCATTAGCTGGAATAAAGGCAGCGCTCGCTCCCCCAACTTGGAGATGAAGCGCCCTAGCGCGGTCACGCGCCCAGTGAGCTTATGCATTTCTCTGAGGGTCTTTGGCGGGCTCATGTCCTCCACTGCCTTGACCTTTTCCGGGTTAGCCTCGATGCCTCAGTGGGACACAAGGAAACCCAAGAGCTTGCCCGAGGGGACTCCGAACACACACTTCTCTGGGTTGAGCCGCAGGTTCACTGTGTTGAGGCTCGCAAAAGTTTCCTCCAGGTCTTGTATCAGGGTCCTGGCCTCCCGAGACTTTACCACAATGTCATCGACATAAGCTTCAACATTCTTCCCGAGTTGCGGGCCCAAGGTGATGTGCATCAGCTGCTGAAAGATCGCCCCTGCGTTACGCAGCCCGAATGGCATGCATGTGTAGCAGTACACCCCACACGGGGTTAGGAACGCTGTCTTTTCGACGTCTTCTACCGCCATCTTGATCTGGTGATACCCAGAGAAGGCATCCAAGAAGCACAGCAGGTTGCATTCCGCGGTGGAATCGACGATCTGGTCGATGCGGGGGAGCGGGAACGGGTCTTGCGGGCACGCCTTGTTGAGGTTGGTGAAGTCGACACACATGCGCTCCTTCCCTCCCTTCTTTGGCACAACGACAGGGTTGGCCAACCAATCCGGGTATCGGACCTCGCGAATGACCCCGGCGGCTTCTAGTTTGCGGGTCTCTTGAATGATGAAGGCCTGCTCTTCTGTGGACTGCCGCCTTGCCTTCTGCTTCACAGGGCGCACGTTGGGGCACACATTGAGGTGATGCTCGATTATACTCCTAGGGATCCCGCCAACTGGTCAGGCTCCCAAGCGAATACCTTATTGTTTGCGCGCAGGAAACCGACCAGGGCCTCCTCCTGCTCGGGTTCGAGGTTGGCGCCTATGGTGAAAGTGGCGTTGGTGGACCCGTCCTCATCAACGGGTATCTGCTTGGTTTCTGCCTTGTCTTGGGTGAACAACTATTACTTCTTGGAGGGTGCAGCCCCCTTGGGCTCGGGGGTCTCCGAGTCAGCGGGCTGCGCCGACGCCGCCGTCTTGAAGGCGAGCTTGAGCACCCGCAGCGCGTCTCCGGTGTCCCCGTGCACGGTGAGGACACCGCTACTCCCTGGCATCTTCATGAGGTTGTACGCCGGGTGCGTCGCGGCCATGAACTGGGCCAGCGCTGGGTAGCCGAGGATGGCGTTGTAGGGGAGGCCGATGGGGGCGATGTCGAAGTCGACCAGCTCCGTGCGGAAGTTGTTGTAGGTGCCGAAGGTTACTGGGAGCCGGATCTGTACCAAGGAGCTGGATGATCCGCCCCCAACGCCTGAGAAGGGCCGGCTGGGTTGCAGCCATTCCAGGGGTATGCAGAGGAGGTTGAAGGCCTCGACCGAGAGCACGCTGAGGCCCGCACCGCCATCGATGAGAGTTCTGGTGACGGCCACCTGGCAGATGGTGGGGGTGCACAGCATGGGGAGCGCACCCGAGCAGGCCGAGTTGGAGGGGTGGTCCTCCGAGATGAAGGTCAGGCCGGCCTCGGGCGCCGCCTGGTCCGGGAGAGCCCCCTGCCGCGTGGAAGCGGCGCTGACCCGGCGGATGAACGGCTTGACGTGGTGACTTGTAGGCGGCGCCTGCGAGCCGCCCAGGAGGGCCGCGACGACCGGGGGTGTTGGTGTAGCGTGGTGGGCGGGGAAGAGGCCGCGGGGCTCTTCCCAAGAGGCCACGGAGGCTGCCGGCAGGTGGAGCAGCCACGCGCGTGGAGCACCGGTGAGGGCCATGGGGAGCCAGCTGGCCATGACCCTATCGTCATCTCCAGGTTCGAGGATGTCCTCCTCGTATGCCAGCAAGAAGGCCAGCTGATCAGTCGCGCCGCCGTGGCGCGGCGGCGTCGTTGGCTTGAACTTGTCCAGCCACCGCACCCGTTGCAGGGCTGGGACCAGGGCTCGAAGACCCCTGGCCCCCGTGCTGGCGCCGGCGGCTAGAGCGGGCGACGCGCTACTCATCGCGAGGCGGGTCGTGGCGGTGGCGGAAGGGAAAACTCCGGTGCACCCCTACCTGGCGCGCCAAATGTCGGATTTCGGGTTCCGGCAGACCCTTGAGGTTCGAACACTGGGGTGGGCACGGAGATTTCACCTTCTGCCTACCTGCACCCCTCCGCCTCGCTAAGGTCTAAGCTATGGAAAGAACAACACAAGAGACACAGGGTTTATACTGGTTCAGGCCACCGTTGTGGTGTAATACCCTACTCCAGTGTGTGGTGTGGTGGATTGCCTCTTGGGCTGATGATGATGAGCAATACAAGGAAGAACAGCCTCGCGAGGGTCTGTTCTTGGCTGGGGCGATGAACTGCTGGGAGGAGTTCAATCACCCTCCTCTCTCTCTCTTCTCGATTCTCCCTCTGATTCGATCTCCTCTCCCCTACCCTGTGGGTGGCTGGTCCTATTTATAGGCAAAGGCCATGGGCCTCTTCCCAAATATTGAGCGGGAAGGGCGCCAACAATTGGCCATTCTGAAGGGGAACATCTGGTACACTTATCCTGACTAAAGTTGGTCCTCGCCTGCCAAAGACTCTGGTGGTGACGCTTGCGTGGGCTCCACAATGACTTCCTCCCTGCCGTTGGACTGGTCTTGGTCTCATTGCACCGAAACGAGCGCCTGTGCTTGATGCTCCCGCCTGCGCTTGCTCCCTTTGCACCAAAGAGGAAAGGAGGACACTGCGCGGGCTAGCGCCCGCCTGGCGCCCTTGGTCATCATGGCTTGCATCACGGGCACCTCGTGAGGTACCCCGCCTTGATCTCTCCGCCTCCTCGCGGGCCAGCTTGATGAGGCCGTGCCTGAGGAAGCTCCGTGTTGTCCACCCCGCGAGGCTTGGCCCCTCGCGAGGGTCTTGAGTCTGTGTTGATGAAGATGGGCCGTGCTGGGCCCCCTTTTGAGCCACGCCGCAGGCCGCTGGTAGGCAAGTCTGGGGACCCCCGTTCCCAGAACGCCGACAATCATCTTATCCAATCTTTGATTCGAGTATGGGCTATCCTCAAATCAAATCAGAACCAACGATATTCGTAATGTTGTCTTACTCGTGGTTGTTTCTTCGAGCATACACCATTATATATTTTGGGTCTGACCAATGCTATCACCTTGTTCACATAATTGTGGAATTCCACTTATATGGAAACCTGGATGAATTGTTGTTGAGCCCATCAGCGACATTTTTATCTCCTCCATGATTCGTGTTGAACATCCCGCTAGTGTTGGAAACTTCTAAAAGCATTATCTTCATGTCCCGTTCAGGAAGCATATGTTGGATGAAAGAAGCGGCTTTCTCTGATTCATGTGCATTTGGTGCAAGTTGCCGCCGTGAGTTCGAGAAAGATTGTTTTTGTTTCCTCTGGTACCATCCCAAGTCAGTCATGCATGTGCGAAGTATGCTATGGTTTGATAGGCTCGCTACCTCCATTCTATATGTGTTCCCTAGCACACCAAGCCACTGAATGACTTGTTCAAGGAGAAGAAGTTCCTTCTTAAGAGCATGCCTTATGCAAGGACTTTCATATCCTCGATGATGGCTCCCCACCTAAACTCGGTAGTGTTTTATTATAAGACTACTACGTGGTCATGCTTGTCTGGGACAGCGTGTTTACATGGGTGTAGTAGAACCCACTCATGTTTTGGAGCTTGCTATCGTAGTTCATCTCCTGAGAATCCCGCAACGTCATCTCGTCGAATTGTGTTGCAAACTTTCTTTTGCAGACATGTTGAGTCTGAAGTATCCTGATACTGACCAGATCTGAATCTCAGGCAGATATGATGGTTGGAACATTCCCATCATTTGCATTTTGTTCCCAGCCTGCACCGCTGTTGTGCCAATATTCCATGGGCTTCCCACCTTGGTAATTTCTATCCAGAGTCATCTTCAAAAGTGGACTTATCATGGGTCCCATCCATTTCTGATGATAAGCAAAAATCATCCATTGCGTTGTCTTCAACAAGGTAGTCCACATCATCCATTCTAGTCAGGGTATGTCATTCTTTCGAACTCCTTCAAACGATTGCTCGAGATTTTCCCTAGGCTGGTATAGAGAATTTTATTGATCTGGATCAAAAGTAATTCTTTTTGCCACTTAAGGGATAATTCTATGAGTCATCCTTCTCTAGGGTGTCTCATTATGGTATCATGGCAACTCAAATCCTTGCTACGTTAACAACCGTTCACCACCCTCTTATGTGTGGAATTGTTGTCTACCTAGTAAACCCTCGTCATCTGTTCCACTCCACCCCTCTAGATGTGTACTTCGTGTCTCAGCTCGAGAGATGTTTCAATGTCTCACTCCGTGAGTTGATCATGAGTTGTTCGATCTTCGATATGATCGATCCTTTTAGAGTTTTCTCTTTCCTCTCATTGTCATGTTAGTTGGAGTTCTCGGGGGAAGACATCGAGACAATGATGGTGATCGAATCAACGTTCTTATGAAGTGCCACCTGGATCATGAAGATCATGTTAGTTTGCGTTCCCCTTTCTTTTTTCCCTACGCTTGAATCTCGGGACGAGATTCTTGTTTAGTGGGGGTGAGTTGTCACAGCCCTAGAATTGTTTGCAGATAGTTGCATCAGTGAGCATCATGCATCCTGTTATTTTCAAGAAACTTGAAATGAGGAAATTGAAAGCCTCAGAAATCATTTTAAAAGAAGGGCAAGAACCCTTTAAATTGCATTCATTGTTTCCAAAATGACTTCATAAATGTTTGATAATTTTGGCAAGGCTTTGATACCAAACCAAAAATAGTGAACATTTTTGAAGGAATTATTTTGGGACTTTGAAATTAAATCAATAAATATTTGAGTTTTGGATTATATTCACTTTTTATAGAATATAATTCAAAAGGCCCTGGAATTATTTATGTGCCTCTGGAAAAGTCCATAATGGCAACATAAAAATATTCAGAAGGTTTTGCCCTGTTTTGAATTTATTCGAATTTTGAATTAGTGGCAAAATGAATAAATAAAAACAAAACAAAACAGAAATAAAACAGAACAGAAACGTACCTGGCGGCATGCTACTGTAGTCGGCCCAGCTTCTGAGCAGCCCACCCGAGCCCACCTTGCCAATCATCTTCCTCGGCGCGCCAGAAGGACGAGTGCGTGCTCGCCGCGCGCTGGCCACGCGCCTCACCAGCTCCTGCTTGCCGCCGAGGGCCTGGACGCCTCTAGGAGACGCCACGCACCGCCTGGACCTCCCTCACTCTCCCCTGAGCTTTTCCCCTCCTCTGTCTCGTTCTCCTCCCCACAGCCGAGCGCTGCCGTCGCCACCGATGCCGTTTTCCACGGCCACCATGCTCCCCTCGCCTCGCCGACGCGCCCAGAAGCTCCGCCACTTCTTCCTCGACCCCCTCATCGAGCCATGCGACTAGAAGAGCCCCGAAGCGCTGCCCTCGACGTTTTCCCCCTCCTCGGCCGTCGGAGATCGGCCTCGCTGCCCCGCTCAGCTTCGGCCTTCCCCGAGCCCGCTTCGATGCCCGCCGCAACAGCCGTGAGCTGCTGCTCCTTCTCCCCCTATCCGTTTTCTCGTTTGCATGCCGTAGCCGCTGCCCCACCGATGACCGTAACCGCCGCCGCCTGAGCTCGTCGCCGACGCAGCTCCGGTGACCAAATGGTCGCCCCGGCAAGTCCAAACCTCTCCCCGCACCCCATAGCACCTCGCTAGCGCATCCGCTCGCCCGCTAGCACGCTGCAGCAGCAACACACCGACGCCAGAGCTCCGGTCACCGCCTAGCTCATCGTCGCCGCCGTTGCACGCCGTCCCAGCACACATCGCGGCCACCATTATATGCGCCGCATTGCAGGCTTTCGAATGCGCCCAGCCATGCGTCCAGCCAGAGTTGGCCGGACGGGCATCGCTGCCGCTCTTCGGTTATCGCCGGAGTTAATCCGGTGACGTGGGCGGATTAGACTAATCTAATTACTGTGTTTAGGCCAACTTAGATGCTGACAGCCGGGCCCCACCGCCTAACTAAACGGCTAACTAAAATAGATTAAGGTTAATCTAATTGTAGTGGCCCCACATGCAGTTTTGACTATGCTGACGTGTCCGTTGACCGGGCCCCACCTGTCTGTGACCCTAGGCAGCACTGGGTCACTGACCAGTGGGTCCCACTGGTCAGGTTTGACCTGGACTGCGTCTGTTGACCAGATGACGTCAGCATGATGCAAGGCTGACACAGTAAATGCTTTTCTATATTTTTAAATAAATCTAAATGATTTATTTATTTTCAGAAAATCCCCTAAACTTCCAAAAATCATAGAAATTCAACCGTAACTCCAAATGAAATAATTTATACATGAAAAATTATCAGAAAAATATGAAGAATCTGTTTATGGCATTCCCATGCATGTTTGAACAACTTACAGCCACTGTATATGACAATTTTAATCAATGGTATTTGAAATGCCTCGTGTGGAGTTCAAATTTGAATCTAGTGTTCAAACCAACTCCATTTAAATCGTTGCTAGCTGCATTAGCTCAAATCACAGCATATTTTCATGTCACATTCATGCATCATATTGTTGCATTGCATTGATTGTGTTCTTTCTGTGTTTGCCGGTGGTTGTCCCCTCTCGATAGACGTGTTCCGACGATGAGTTCGATGACACCGATGAAGAGCTATATTATCTTCAGAAGTGCCAGGCAAGCAAAACCCCCTTGTTCATTCCGATACAATCCCACTCTCTTGCTCCTGCTCTCTTTTACTGCATTAGGACAACAACAATTCAACTATTACATGTTGTGGTAATTGAACCCCTTTCCTCTGCATGACCTGTCATTGCCACAATAAATAGATGAAACCCACTAGCATGAGTAGGAGTTGTTTGAGCCCTGATGTGCCTACTCATTCGTGCTTGTTTGTCATGCCTACTACTGCTTAGAGTTGAGTCAGGTCTGATTCATCGGGGATGAATTGGAATGGCGATGAACATGTCCTACTGTGTGTGAGCTAAGTGTGTGAACATGATTTGGTAAAGGTAGCGGTGAGAGGCCATGTAGGAGTACATGGTGGGTTGTCTCATTGAAACCGTCCTCAGGAACTGAGTTTTGTGTTTGTGATCCATGAACGGCTACTACCACTCATTGGGATCCTTAATTGAGCCTCTCGACTCATTAACTGCCCTAGTCCTCTGTCCAGGAGTTGCAACTAGTTTCTGGTGTTTATAGGATATGTGTTGGCGGCCGTGCGTAGCGCTGACCCTAGGGGTGGGCTATGATGCGGTAGATACACCATGGCACGGTGTACCGGGCGCCCGTTTGGTGTCTCGGAACCCTGCACACATCGTTTGGGGCTGTGAGCGAAACTCCGGCCAGATCTCCTCGCGGATGGAACCCGAATAGGCGATAAACCTGGACTAGAGACTTGTGTGGTTAGTCAGGTCGTGGCCGACACCCTCGCCGGGCTTCCGCTTGAAGGTTGCCGAGATACATGACGTGTATATGGTGATAAGTGGTGGGAGCGTGTGTGAAGAAGTACACCCCTGCAGGGTTATCATTATCTATTCGAATAGCCGGATTCCTCAGATATGGAAACTTGGACCCCTTGCACAGTTCATAGACAAGTGAAAGTGGATACTCTAAAATGCGCAAGATAAGCGTGAGTGCTATGGATGGCCTTCTCATAGGGTGACGGGAGCAGATCCATAGTGGTGTATTGATATGGTGAATATGTGGACTCATGTGCGCCACCTCAAAGAGTTGCTTGCAGTCGTAGTTCAAGTTAGCCACTGAGTCAAAGCTGGCTTGCTGCAGTTAAACTCCACTACCCCTTTGTTGATACCGATGCATATGTAGATAGTTCTGATGTAAGTCTTGCTGGGTACATTTGTACTCACGTTTGCTTAATTTATGTTTTGCAGAGAGACGTCAGTCTCGCTAGTAGTTCCATGTGGGCTTCGACGTTTAGCTTGCTACCTCAGCTACGATCTTGTGCCCTCGGCACGATCTGGTAGATAGTCAGGCTTCTCAGCCTTTTTCATTTGTAGATGTCTATACTCAGACATGTTAAGCTTCCGCATGTGATTTGATTTGTATGCTATGATTGTTGGGTCATGAGACCCATGTTTGTTATATCTCGCTCCTCGGAGTCTAATGAATAAATACTTCGAGTCGTAGAGTCTTGTTGTGATGCCATGTTGTATTTACACATATCGAGCATATTGTGTGTATGATTGAAATGCTTGGTATGTGTGGGATCCGACAACCTAGTTGTTTATCCTTGGTAGCCTCTCTTATGGGGAAATGTAGTCTAGTGCTTCCATGAGCCATAGTAGTCCGCTATAGCCTGATTCACCGGAGTCCTACTAGCCCAGCACTACTGCTCAGGACACTTGACTGGCCGGCGTGTGTTTCACTTCATTCCTGTGTCTGTACCTTCGGGGAAATGTCACGCGGTGACATCTGGAATCCTGCCTAGCCTGCTACAGCCCGGGTTCCCGGAGTCCTGTTAGCCCAGTGCTACAGCCCGGATTCACACGCTGCTGACCGACATGCTCGATGTTGATTCATGTATGCATGTCCCCGTAAGTTAGTGCCACTTTGGGTTCATGACTAGTCATGTCGGCCCGGGTTCTCTGTCATATGGATGTTAGCGACACTATCATATACGTGAGCCAAAAGGCGCAAACGGTCCCGGGCCATGGTAAGGCGACACCCGTGGGAATACCGTGCGTGAGGCCGCAAAGTGATATGAGGTGTTACCGGCTAGATCGATGTGACTTGGAATCGGAGTCCTGACATAGTTGGGATGACAATCTGCCTTACGCAGAGTTCTCATACAACAATAGTTACCAAGCCAGTTTGAAGATGGCACCGTTCGAAGCCCTGTATGGACGAAGGTGCAGAACACCGCTGATGTGGGATGAAGTAGGAGACCGACAGTTGTTTGGACCAGACTTGATCAAGGAGTCCGAAGAGAAGGTTAAGTTGATTCGAGATAGACTAAAGATAGCTCAGTCCAGGCAGAAGAGTTATGTAGATTCAAAGCGCAAGGAGGTAACCTATGAAATTGGAGACAGAGCATATCTGCGAGTATCACCCTAGCGAGGAGTGAAACGTTTTGGAGTTAAGAGAAAGTTAGCCCCGAGATTTGTAGGACCGTATCGTGTTTTGGAACGGATGGGAGAAGTTGCCTACAAGTTGGAGTTACCTGAAGGACTGTCAGGAGTTCATGATGTGTTTCACGTTTCATAGTTGAAGAAGTGCCATGCTGAGATGGCTGATATACCGCTAAGAGATACAATACCCTTGGAGGTGAACCAGCTAGACAGTGATTTGACTTATGAGGAGAAGCCAGTCAAGATTCTTGAGTTTGCCAGTCGAGTCACCCGCAGCAAGGTTATCAAGTTTTGAAAAGTTCAGTGGAGCCACCATACCGAGGATGAAGCCACCTGGGAACGAGAGGATGATCTTCGCAAAGACCACCCACATCTATTTTCTAGCCAACTTGAATGTCGAGGGCGAGATTCATCTTAAGGGGGGTAGGTTTGTAACATCCCAAATTTTCAATATGGAATGTTATACATAGATCATTCTTGCATATCATATTTTATTGCATTTCGTTTCGCGATCCTCGAAAATCATAAGCAACTCAAGGACCCTCGGAGAGAGTTGGGGATTTCCCGGTTTTCATATTTGATTTTTATCAAATATTGAAACGAGGAGGTTGGTTTTAATTATTTTCCTCTCCAAAAATATTTCATATAAAAATATATGAGAGGAGATAATATGACTTCTCCAAAATAATTGAAATATTGGATAAAAAAATTAAAATCAAATATTTGATTTTATTCGGATTTTATTGCAATTTTATTTGCATTAGAAAAATTGCACGTTTTCAAAATTGCATTTTAGGGCCAAGAAAATGTTCATCTCGTTCTAAATATTTTATTTAGATGGTGAAATTTTGTTTTGGCATTTTTAGATTTTTATTTTATTTTCTAGGATTTTTTAGTTTCGGCGGAATTATTTTTAAAAAAAAGTGTGCAGGCTAAGTAGGCCGAAGCCCAGCCGCCACCGCCTGACTCGAGGAGTCCGGCTCGGACTCCCCGCCGCCCTTTGCCCTCTCCCAAGGCATACCCCCTCCTTATATACTCCCCCCGTCGCCGCCACCAGCCACCACCTCCACCTCGCCTCGCCCCGCAGCCGCAGCCGTCGCCGCCCACAGCCGCAGCCGCCACCGCCTTGCCGCGCCGCGCCGCCGCCGCCTCGCCTCGCCGTCGCCGCCGTGCCTCACCGGACCGACGAGGTAGTCGCTGGTTTTTTAAAAAATGATCTGTTTTTTCTTTTTAAAAGAAACCCTAACTCGTCTTTTTTTCGGTTCGCCGGTTTTTCCCGGTTTTTCTTTTTAGCGGACGTTCGTTTTAACGAACGATTTTCGCTCGTTAGTTACAGATAATGAACGCTCGTCCGTTAGCCTGTTCGTCAGTTTTCTTTTATCGGATTATTCCGTGATTATTTTTGATCACGAATTCTGATCCGATTTTCCTTCTAGTTTATCTTTTCGCTCGTTAGTCGGAACCAGGAGATTCAAGCACCTAGATCTTCATCTCGAGACCCTCTTTCCGCTTAACCAACTTGAACAAGTTTTTGCTACTGTAAAATTTCGCCTAAGTCTAGATTAGTAATCGGATCTTATTTCTTTCGCCGTTTGAGTTTCATTGCTCCGTTTGATTTGATTCTTTTTGCAAACCAGAGTTGTTAAGTTGAACTTTCTGGTTAGATTTCTTATTTGAGTTTTTACCCGTGTTTATTTGCTTGATTGCTTATATATGCTATTGTTTGTTTGTGATAGAATTCCCGGAGTGCGAAGCGTGTTATTTGGAGTCTCTAGGTTACACGGATCGTCAGCAAGGCAAGTAACACTTTGATCATACCCCTTTATCACCCAGTTTTTATGCATTAATTTCAGCCCTCAAACATTGCATGGTTAGGACTTGATAACATGTGGGTTGGGAAGTAGTTGATGAGGTAGAACCTATTGCCCTGTTACATTCAAACCCTTGGGAGTTACTCTTACGAATTGCTTATATTGCTATGCTATTCTTGTAGACAAGGTTTGGGTGAGTAAAATCCATGACAGATGTGAGATTGATAATTAATGTTTCAACTTAAGGTGGCAACTTGAATACACATCTGGGTGGATTGAGGCACCTGGAGTACCCAGTGTTGCTTGTATTTTTGGAAATCCCGGAGTACCCGTGTGATCTTCCTATGGACCGCCACCCAAGCTCAAAGGGAACTGAGATGATTCATGATAGAAACTTCCGTGTGCAGCCACAAGCTATTATGGGCTCTAGCATAGTTGAGTAAGTTATGTGAAGCTCTTGAAGAGGTGGATCAGCAGGTAGTGGGTTGTAGGTTTGGTATGGTCTGCCCGGAGTAGAGAGTTAATGTTTCTGAAAGACTGTGTCTCAGTCATCCGTTTCTCAAACACCGTGTAGTGCGAGAAATCTAACGGAGGCGATCGAGTCTTGTGGGGGAAAAGTGTGCAAACCTCTGCAGAGTGTACAATCTAATCATGGTTAGCCGTGTCCCCGGTTATGGACAATCTTGAGTATCTAGTACTTGGAGTATCTTAAGTATCTCATCACTCTAAATTAATATTGTCGGGTTGATAATTAATTTAATTGGGATTGAGTTGGAGGAACCTTCTCAATGATGTTTCAACTACCATGATAGTTAAATTAAAATCTATTCCTTTGTTGTAGGGAAAAAATGGCTTTTCGCAAAACTATAACCATAGAGCTTTCCACCAGCCAAATATGCATGTAGTGATAGCATTATTCTGTTCTTGCTCTACTGTGTTATTTTGCCAGCATATTCCATGTGCTGACCCGTTTTTGGGATGGAATGTATTATGTTGCACACTTTTCAGACGAGGAGTAAGGTTTGTTAGGTCATTGCCATGCAACTCAGCTATGCCGTTGGAGTTGATGGACTCACTTTATCTTCCAAGCCTTCCACTGTTATCATATTAGATGGCATTAAGCCATATTTATTGTAATAAGTTCTCTTTTGAGACATTCGATGTAATAAGTGTGTGATTGCTACTCTGTTATAAATCCTCGAGTACTGTGTGTGTTAGCATTACCGATCCAGGGATGACACTGAAGCACAGAGACTTGACCGTTTGAGGCCGGGTCGCTACAAGTTTCCTCTCTATGTGTTGAAAGTTTTGAAGTTATGCTTGTTTTGCCTTCCTATGCTAGTTGATTCTTGTTCCCATAAGTTGTTTGCGCACAAAATCCCTATGCATAGGAAGTGGGTTAGGCTTAAATGTGCTTGCCATGTGATTCATGATGCTCTTGTTATGTTTGAATTCTTATCTTTTATGCGAGCATCATTGAAATCATCATGCCTAGCTAAAAGGCATTAAAGAAAAGCGCTTGTTGGGAGACAACCCAACACTTTTTACCTACTGTTTTTGTGTGTTAAAATGATTATTATCTTGTATTAATCATGTATTATTGCTTTTGTTTCAATAAAGTGACAAGTAAAGCCTTTGGGATCATGTTGAGTGATAGTTGATTTGAGCTTGCTCAAAACAAAAACTTTCGCGCTCACGAAAATAATTATCATTTTTAACAGAAGAGCGGTTTTAAGTTGATTATTTTTGCATAAGATTAATATACAAATTGCTCACGTGGTACTAATTGTTTCATAATTTTTTGAGTAGCATAAGTATTGTTATTATGCAGATCATTACAGACTGTTCTGTTTTTGACATATTCCGTTTTCAATGCATAGTTTGCTTGTTTTCTAGTTTCTATGTCTTATATTGCTCAATATAAATTGTAGAAATGATATGATACAGTAGGAATTGTGTGGAAACAATTATGAATCTTGTCTTCGACAATACCAAAGTGAAATGGTTTGCTCTTTATCATACTAACCTATCTCACGAAGTTCCGTTAAGTTTTGTGTGATTGAAGTTTTCAAGTTTTGGGTGAGATGTCTATATGAGGAGAATACGGAGTGATGAGACCCTAAGCTTGGGGATTCCCAAGGCACCCCAAGGTAAAATTCAAGGAATATCTAAGAACCTAAGCTTAGGGATGCCCCGGAAGGCATCCCCTCTTTCGTTTCCAACAATATCGGTAACCTCACTTGGAGCTATGTTTTCATTCGCCACATGATATATGTTTTTCTTGGAGCGTCAATTTAATTTGTGAGGATTTGCTTTCTGTTATTTATAATAATTTTTTGCATCTTTTATTTCAATAAAAATGTCATGGATAGTCCTCACCATGCTTTTGTTGCAAGTCTACATGTTGCTGTTTGAAAACAGAAAATTTATCGCTGTTACAAAAATTCCCTAGAAAAGTCAGAATGTGATAAAATGTTGAAACTTTTTGCAAAATAAGATCTAATAAATTTTCTACAGTGGGGTAAAATTCTCATAATTTTTGGAGTTAGGGAAGTATGATGAATCTTGCACTCTTTACAGACTGTACTGGTTTGGCAGATTGCTATTATGTTTGCATTGTTTGCATATGTTTGCTTGTTTAATGATTCTATTTGAGGATAGGAGTATTAAATATGCAGAGGCATTTAGTATGTAATTTTAAACAATATTTTTTTGTGATTTTGTACAGTAGAGAATGGTAAAGTTTTTGAATTGGTTTATACTAACTTATCTCACGAGTTCTTGTTGAGTTTTGTGTGGATGAAGTTTTTAGGATCTAGGGAAACCGTGATATAAAAGGAATTAAGGAGACACAAAAGCTCAAGCTTGGGGATTCCCAAGGCATCCCAAGATAATATTTCAAGAAGTCTCAAGCATGTAAGCTTGGGTATGCCCCAGTAGGCGTCCCACCTTTCTTCAACAACAATTATCGGTTAGTATCGGTTGAGCCTTAGTTTTTGCTTCTTGACATGATATGTGCTATTGTTGGAATGCCATTTTGTTTTGTTTTGCTTTTTGTTTTAATAAAATACTTAGATATAAAAGTTTTTAAATAAAATAGAGTCCTCAAATAGTTGCCAGGGAGGCTAAGTAAGCGGCACTCACATCCCGTCAACAAAGCTATTTTCTATGGAATTGCTCTAGTGCCTCACTTATATATTTTTGGAGTAGCTTGTCATTTAATCTTGTGCTTCACTTATATCCTATGAGTAAATCGTTGAATAAATTGAATGTCATAAAGTTGAAATCATATCATGCCTAGTGGTAGCTTCACATTGGGTTTAGAAAGTAAAATCTTCTGAGGCTTGACAATCACAATATTGGTCATACAAGCAATTCACGAATAATTAGTATAAGGAAGAGAACTTTCACATGCAAATACACTATCATGGAAATCTTTTGTGATTGTGAGCCCCCATCAAAATATTATATGCCAAAATTGTTGACGTTGGACAAGGAAGACAACATAATGGTTTATGTTTGTTCATATTCACATAGAAGTTATATTGTCATAGATCCTTCAACATGCGGTGCTTGCCCCCCATCCTTGCTAGAGAAAAATTCTGCACCAAGTAGAGATACTACTTGTGCATCCAAAAACCCTTAAACCCAAATCTTATTTTCAAGATTCCACCATACCTACCTAAGGATTGAATAAAATCCTTCAACTAAGTTGTCATCGGTGCAATAAGGCAATAAAAATTGCTTCTAAAAGTGTTAGATCATTTAGTGTAAGAAAAAACTGAGCGTTGTACGAACGTGTGATGGCAAAGAATAAAAGCGACAGACTGCATAATAAAAGTTGCTATAATAAGGGGCAATATAATGTGACGTTATTTTGCACTAAGGGGTTGAGCATACAAACAAATAAGCGCATGGAAACCTCTGCTTCCCTCTGCGAAGGGCCTATATTTTACTTTTATGTATTTACTTTTATGTAAGAGTCAAAAAATTTCTCTCTATTCCTTTTTATTTTTCTCCTTTGGCAAGCATCATGTGGTGAGGAAAGATGTAGGCGCATATATCCAGTTGGATATGGGTAGCATGAGTTATTATTGTTGACATCACCCATGAGTGAATACGTTGGGAGGCAAAACAACAAGCCCCTATCTTTCGATGTGCCCGGTTGAAACATTTTGCTCATGTGTATGTGATGAGTGTTAGCAATCATAGAAGACTATATGATGGTTGAGTATGTCGAGCTCTTACTTAAAATCCGTTGAATAAGTTCAATTGTAATTGCTTGGTGACTAAGAACATAGGTTGTTGAGTTTCAAGAGAGCTCATTGTTTGAACCTTAACATGTGAATTGGTTGCTACTTTAACATGAGAAATTTTATGAGAAAGAATTGTTGTTCCGATGCTAGGAAAAGTGATTGAAATTATCATTGATCAAACTTATGCACTTTGCTAGCATTCACACTTCATAAATTATTTCTTCTATCATTTACCAAGATGGGCCAGAGCAGCACCTGGGGGTGCCCCGAGGGGGGCACAACCTACCAGGGCGTGCCCGGGGCCCAGGCGCACCCAGGTGGGTTGTGCCCACCTCGGCAGCCTCCCGCACCCCCTCTTTACCCTATAAATTCACAAATATTCCAAAACCCTTCGGGGTTAACCTAGATCAAAAGTTCCGCCGCTGCAAGGCTCTATAGCCACCGAAAACCAATCTAGACCCGTTCCGGCACCCTGCCGGAGGGGGGATCATCTCCGGTGGCCATCTTCATCATCCCGGCGGCCACCACGATGAGGAGGGAGTAGTCCACCCTCGGGGCTAAGGGTTTGTACCAGTAGCTATGTGTTTAATCTCTCCCTCGTGATATATATCATGGGCTTTGTTAACATAGATGGATCATATGATGTTTCTCCCCTCTATACTCTTGTTGTGATGAATTGAATCTTTAATTTACCCTTTGTAGTTTCGTCTTGTCGGATTGAATATTTAGATATGAGAACACATGATGTATGTCTCGTGGTATGAATATTTGAGGTGACAATGGGGTATCATATTTATTCACTTGATGTATGTTATGGCACTCAACTTGCGGATTCCCGAGGTGACATTGGGGTAATCTATGCATAGGGGTTGATGCACGTTTTTATTATCTTTTCTCCGATAGAAACTTTGGGGTCTCTTTGTAGTTCTTTGTGTGGGTTGAATGTTATGATCATGAAGTTGTTTGATGCATATCATAGAATCAACTCACGAATACTCATGGTGACATTGGAGTATCTAGGTGACATTAGAGTTGGTTGATGCGTGTCATATGGTGTTATTTTAGTATGAACTCTTGATTAGATCGATCGTAAATAATAGCTTGTGTTATTTTAGTACGAAGTCTAGGATAGATTGATCAGAAAGAATAGCTTTGAGGTGGTTTCATACCCTACAAACAATTTTTATCTTTTGTTCTCCGCTAATAAGAATTCGGGAGTGATTCGTTATTGCACTTTGAGGGATAATCATGTGATCCAACTATGTTAGCACTGTTGAGAGATTGCACTAGTGAAAGTACGGACCCTAGGCCTCATTTTTAAGCATTGCAATACCATTTTTGTGCCCATTTACTATTTTCTACCTTGCTATTTTTATTTATTCATATTATAAAACTATATTTCTACCATCCATATTACACTTTTATCACCATCTCTTCGCCAAACTAGCGCACTTATACAATTTGCCATTGTATTGGGTGTGTTGGGGACACAAGAGATTTCTTGTATTTGGTTGCAGGGTTGTTTGAGAGAGACCATCTTCATCCTACACCTCTCACGGATTGATAAACATTAGGTCATCCAATTGAGGGAAAATTGCTACTGTCCTACAAAACTCTGCGCTTGGAGGCCCAACACGTGTCTACAAGAATAAAGTTGCATAGTAGACATCAGTATGGCAGTTGATTTGTCATCCATTTGCAATGATATTTCAGTAGGTGTGAGTTTATTCAAATCAAGTCTTTTATATAAAGAGAAAGGCATAACACTAACACCAGCTCCCAAATCACAAAAGGCGGTTTTCACATAATTTCTTTTGATGGATCAAGGTATATATAGTTGGTATTCCCGAATATCCAAGTTATTTAGGTACTCCATCCTTAAAAGTATAATTAGCAAGCATGGTGGAGATTTCAGCTTCCGGTATTTTTCTCTTACTAGCACATATGCTCGTGCGTTGCAACGGAGAAAATTGATGTTTTGCACAAGCATAATGTCCTACAACATCGGATTCATTATGAAGAACATGTTGCAATGCAACATCGCCCTTCTACAAAATGAACATAAAAATACGTTGCAATTTAGTCGTGTTCATATTTTCTTTGCGGGGCATAATCTCCCACTGATTCCATTTAAGTACAATCATTTTTAATGGCATTTAAGCATAACCCTTTCATTAATTACCATGAAGTCCGCACCCTCTTTAGTCCTCTCCCTAAACATGAGCCTTGGACCTCACCCTTTCCCATCTACAGGAACGAAGAGCGATTTGTGCAAACCCCGGGCTCTCCACCTCGCCGTTGCCGAATCGGCGGCTCCCTCGCCCTCCGCCAGCCGCTCCGGCGGCAGGAGGACGGGGGAGGCCTGATTTGCAACGTGTACATAGTGTAGGCGTGCCTAGGGAGCCAGCCGGTGGCGTCGTGGAGGCGGCGGCACGACTAGATCGGCTTTTTGCAGGTGTTGGTCTCCCCTTCGACGGCGAAGTTCCGGTGGAGCTCCACTGTGGACCAGCTCCTTTCTTTGTGCTCGCTGCTCGGTGAAGCGGCCGTGCACGGTTCCCCCGTGCTGGAGATCGAGGGATGGAAATTCCGACGGTTGAAGATCTGGAGAAGGAAGGCGATGTTGAGCGGTGCGACGACGACAACAGCCATGGGTGTAGGTCCTCAGGGACCGTTGATCGGAGACTTCCTGTTTCGCCTGGGGGCTGCTTCGATCCAAGGCATCAGCGAGCAGCCGCAAACGGCGCGTCATCGGCTCGTCCACAGTGCCGGCGTAGTCGGGTTGCAGAGGGGCTTGGTTGTAATTTCCTTTTTTGTGTGGACCTTTCTGTAATTTGGCCGTTTTAATATCAACTCCTTTTCTCGCAAAAAAAATTAAACATGATGACTGCCACTCGTATATTTAGAGTGACGTTGGATTAGTAAGTATGAAATGTGCATAAGTCTTTGGTTGTTACATCTAAGAGATAGACAAGAGGTCTTGTGTTTAATTCCCACAATGTTGATTTATTTTGACCCAATTATTTTTTGTGGTCTCTCTATGAAAGCCCATAAAAAGCCCATCAACATACAAGAACATGGCCCGGATCGCTTAACGTGTGTAAGCCAAACGAAAAGAACTAAACCAAACCAAGAATACCTATTCCCTTTAATAGTAGGTATAGATTGGTGATGATGTCTTTCATGTACTTTGCATAAGGAGTCATTTTCAAGATATCAGTCAAGCGAGTACGCAAAAAGACTGGCCTCAGCATTTCAGGAAAGCGTTCAAATTCTTCATCGTCTTTCTTTTTAGTTGACTTAGGTGGAAAGGGCATAGGTTTTTGAACCCATGGTTCTCTTTCCTTACCGTGTTTTCTAGCAACAAAGTCTCTTTTATCATATCTTTTATTCTTGGGTTGTGGGTTATCAAGATCAACTACTGGTTCTATATCAACATCATTGTCTGGTTCTTTATTATTTATTTGAGTATATTCCCGAACCTCATCATTATCTTTTTCATTATCAGAAGGTCAGTGTTCATTACCAGATTGAGTTTCAGCATCAGAGATAGAAACTTCATTATCATTATCAGGAGGTTTTTCTACTTCAGGTTCACTAGAGGTCCTCAACATCATCATCCTCATCTTTAATTATCCACCGATTATATCCATCCATGAAACCAGTCATGAGCAGGTGCGCTTCGACACAACCATTGTCATAGGGGTCGAGCCAAACTATTCCTTTGCATTTTCAACACGGACATAAAACCCCTGTCAGGTTATTTTCTTTCATGTCATGCACCGCCGACCGCAACCACCTGTCCACCATCGTTCCACTGACCATCATGAATGTCTGCACGATAATAATAAACAAATTGATTATAAAAATGCATGCATGCATCAAAGTTATACAAAAAATGGCATGACCTTCCCTAAAAATAGGACATATAGATCTAGAGTTTGCCCGGAATTCGCCGAAACAGAAATAAATCGACATTTCGGCAAAACATAGGCAACTCAAAAGCACAATTCAGCGTCAACTCATGCCACACACACAATTTCCATCATATCGCCCAATTATCATATCACACATACATACACATATTTCCATTCTTGCAAAAGCATGAAATTTTAATCACCTATTTCGAGATCGAGCACATGGTGGAGATGATGATGTATGCAGATCAAAAGTGGACAAAGCTCTTCTTGACGAAGAAAGATCTAGTTAGGGGGAAAATAGGTCACTTAACTAAATGCTACATCTACCTAGCTATCTAATTTGGGAGGAGACAACTTCAACTAGTGTAGGGGGGAGGAAAAAGATAAAGGAGATGCATTTATGGAGGTGGTGTAGTTAGCTAGGAGTAATGAAGAGAGAGAAAGGTAGGTAGAAGAGGGAGAGTAATGGGGGAGAAGTATTGAGGAAGAAGCAAAGTGGGAGAGAGGATGTGGGAGGTAGGGGAAACAGAAGATAGGAGATGGGGGAGGGGAGGAGGATGAGGGGAAAAGGTGGTACTGTGCTGCATCTTAGCAGTAGCGCGGGCGGCAAAAAGCGCTACTGATAAGAGTGTAGCAGCAGCGCGCTTTCCTCACACGTGCTACTGGTAAGCAGGGCCAACCATGTGGCCAATTTCAAAATTAGCTGTAGCGACCGCAGTAAAAAGCGCGCTACTACTATTGCATTAGCAGTAGCGCGTGTCGTGACACCGCGTGCTACCTCTTGAGCTTGCGATGGTTTTTCCCTTGAAGAGGAAAGGGTGATGCAGCAAAGTAGCGTAAGTATTTCCCTTAGTTTTTGAGAACCAAGGTATCAATCCAGTATGAGACTACACGCAAGTCGCCTCGTACCTACACAAACAAATAAGAACCTTGCAACCAACACGATAAAGGGGTTGTCAATCCCTTCACGGCCACTTGCAAAAGTGAGATCGGATAGAGATAATAAGATAAATAAATATTTTTGGTATTTTTATAGTATAAACAGAAAGTAAAGAATGCAAAGTAAAGTAGATTGGAAACTTATATGATGGAGACTAGACCCGGGGGGCATAGGTTTCACTAGTGGCTTCTCTCAAGATAGCATAAGTATTACGGTGGGTGAACGAATTACTGTCTAGCAATTGATAGAAAAGTGCATAATTATGAGAATATCTAGGCATGATCATGTATATAGGCATCACGTCCGCGACAACTAGACCAAAACGATTCTGCATCTACTACTATTACTCCACACATCGATCGCTATCCAGCATGCATCTAGAGTATTAAGTTCATAAGGACGGAGTAACGCATTAGGCAAGATGACATGATGTAGAGGTGAGGGAGTCCCGGATTAGGGGGTGTCCGGATAGCCGGACTCCTGGACTATGAAGATACAAGATTGAAGACTTCGTCCCGTGTCCGGAAGGGACTTTCCTTGGCGTGGAAGGCAAGCTTGGCGATACGGATATGTAGATCTCCTACCATTGTAACCGACTCTGTGTAACCCTAGCCCTCTCCGGTGTCTATATAAACCGGAGGGTTTTAGTCCGTAGGGACAGACAATCATACCATAGGCTAGCTTCTAGGGTTTAGCCTCCTTGATCTCGTGGTAGATCTAATCTTGTACTACCCATATCATCAATATCAATCAAGCAGGACGTAGGGTTTTACCTCCATCAAGAGGGCCCGAACCTGGGTAAAACATTGTGTCCCCTGCCTCCTGTTACCATCCGCCTAGACGCACAGTTCGGGACCCCCTACCCAAGATCCGCCGGTTTTGACACCGACATTGGTGCTTTCATTGAGAGTTCCTCTGTGTTGTCACTTTTAGGCCCGATGGCTTCTCCGATCATCAACAGCGATGCGATCCAGGGTGAGACTTTTCTCCCCGGACAGATCTTCGTATTCGGCGGCTTTGCACTGCGGGCCAATTCGCTTGGTCATCTGGAGCAGATCGAAAGCTACGCCCCTGGCCATCAGGTCAGATTTGGAAGTTTGAACTACACGGCCGACATCCGCGGAGACTTGATCTTCGACGGATTCGAGCCACAGCCGAGCGCGCCGCACTGTCACGATGGGCATGATCTAGCTCTGCCGCCGAACAGTGCCCTGGAGGCCGCATCTGTGTCCGCTCTGACCCCTAGCTCGGAGCCGATCACACCAATCAAGGATGGGTGGTTAGACACCGCCTCGGGGGCTGCAATCTCTACGGCGATCAAGCCGAACACCAGCCTTGTCCTCTGCGAAGCCCGTGACTCCAAGGTGCCGGACTCCTCTCCGGACTCTGAGCCCTCCGCGCCCCTACCGATCAAATCCGATTGGGCGCCGATCATGGAGTTCACCGCCGCAGACATCTTTCAGCACTCGCCCTTCGGCGACATTCTGAATTCACTCAGGTCTCTCTCTTTGTCAGGAGAGCCCTGGCCGGACTATGACCGGCAGAATTGGGATGTGGACGACGAAGAAATTTGATGCCCACCCACCACCCACTTCATAGCCACTGTCGATAATTTAAACGACGTGCTCGACTTTGACTCCGAAGACATCGACGGTATGGACGATGATGTAGGAGATGAACATGAACCAACGCCTATAAGGCACTGGACAACCACCTCATCTCATGATGTATACATGGTGGACACACCCAAAGGAAGCGACAACGAGGAACACAGGGATGCAACGAGGGATCGTTCACTCGAAAAGCAATCAAAGCGGTGACGTAAGCGCCGCTCCAAACCCCGCCTCGACAGAGACAGCAGCCATACAGACCCAGCCATAGAGCAGGACGAGCCGGCGGACGACGAACATGCCTTCGAGCAAGCGTCCGAACAGGGCAACTTGGATAAACAAACCGAACACCCCGTCCCCGGCGAAAACAACAGTCCGGATGACCTTACGCCGGATAAACTCATGGAGCAGAAGAACCTCCACAAAAGGCTCGTCACCACTGTGCATAGCCTGAAAAGGCAAAAGCAGAAGCTCAAAACTGCGGAAGATGCACTCAGAATTAGATGGAGCAAAGTATGCAACACCGCAGACAAATATGGCGGCAGTCGCCGCACAAAAAGCTATCCAAAGCAAAAGGTACTTCCTAAATTTGACGAGGAGGCCTTAGAGCCCCCGCAGTCAAAAAATAGGAAAGCCATCCGGTCGGATAGACGACCGCATGGCCAGCATGGAGCGGAAAGCGGCGCCGCACACAAGCCGGCACGCGATCCACCAAAGGATCCGCATCAAAAAGACGGCCCAGCCAGATCTATCTATGGGCCAAGAAAGCAAGATCTAGTAAGCAATGCAACACAACAAATATCCGAACATCACGGCACACCCAAATACAGGGGTGCCACACACCCCCTATGTTTCACCGATGAGGTGCTAGACCATGAATTTCTAGCGGGATTCAAGCCTGTAAACATAGAGGCGTACGACGGAACAACAGACCCTGGGGTCTGGATCGAGGATTATATCCTCCACATACACATGGCCAGAGGAGATGACCTCCACGCCATAAAATACTTACCCCTCAAGCTTAAGGGGCCAGCCCGGCATTGGCTCAAAAGCCTTCCCGAACACACCATTGGAAGTTGGGAAGAGCTTGAGGATGCTTTCCGGGCAAATTTTCAAGGGACCTATGTCCGGCCTCCAGATGCAGACGATCTCAGTCACATAACTCAACAGCCCGGAGAGTCAGCCCGGAAATTCTGGAACAGATTTCTTACTAAAAAGAATCAGATAGTCGACTGTCTGGACACCGAAGCCCTAGCAGCTTTTAAGCATAACGTTCGAGACGAATGGCTCGCCAGACACCTCGGCCAAGAAAAGCCAAGAACAATGGCCGCATTAACAAGCTTCATGACCCGCTTTTGCGCAGGAGAGGATAGCTGGTTGGCAAGATGTAGCACCAGCAACCCAAGTACATCCGAAGTTACGGATGGAAACGGAAAACCCCGACGCAGCAAGGACCAGCACCGGAATAAGGGAAACAGCCCAAAGAGCATGGCGGTCAACGCCGGATTCAAAAGCTCGCGGCAGAATCAGAGAAAGCCGCACAGGAGGTATTATAATACTTGTAGGCACAAGTATAAAAAGCTTCTACAATTCATCAAAATATTGTTTTACAATGATATATGCTATTCGAATATAGTATCCTTCGAGCACTGCGTCTCTATTAAACGAGCGCCTTGCAGAACTTCCTGAAAATAGTGCTCGGCAGGTACTCGGCTTCCATCCGAGTCTGGGGATGCAACAGCGGTGGCCTCCATTTCCGCCCAGTATGTCTTGACACGGGCAAGAGCCATCTGCGCACCCTCTATGCACACTGACCTCTTCATCGCATCGATATGCGGCACCGCACCAAGGAACTGCTGCACCAAGTTGAAATAACTTTTCGGCTCTGGCCTCTCTGGCCATAGATGACTCATGACATACTTCATGGCGAGTCTGGACAACCTATTCAGCTCGGCCCATTCGGCCAAACGATCGGCTAATGACAGTGGACGCTCTGGATTGTGGAACTGCGACCAAAAGAGCTTTTCCACTTCACAATCTTCTTGATCTCGGAAGTGTTCGGCCGCATCTGTGGCGCTCGCTGCCAAATCGAGATAGGTGTCCGCCGTACTCCACATCCGGTTTAACGGAGCATGTTTAGGATTACAGAACTTCCTCCGCAGCATAAAGGGCTTTCCAGCCGCGATCTCTCCGGCCTGACGCAGCTCCTCCTTCATAGCTCTCATCGCAGAGCGAGCATCCTTGGCATCAGCAACGGCCTTCTCCAGGTCCGTCTGTTCCGCCTGATCTTGTTTTTCAAGAAGCTTGCAACGGTCAGTAGCGCTCTTCAGCTTCACAGCCATCTCGGCCATTTCCTTCTTGCTTCGGCAGTGAGCAGCCTGTTCGGCTTTCAGCTCTTCAAATGCCTTTCCGGCAGCCGCATCACTTTTTCTGGCTTGCTCCTTGGCTCGGGCAAGTTCCGCCCGAAGATTCTCCATGGCAGCAGCACCATCTGCATCAAGCGCACACATTGTAAGATACTGGCATAAAGCTCCTCTTACCAGGTGCCGCCGGAGTAATTACATACCTTGTGCCTCGTCAAGCCGCTTGTTGACAAGCGGGATGTCGGCATCTGCCACGTCAAGTTGCTGCTTTAGCTCGGCAAATTCATCAGTCCGGCTGGCCACCCGACACTTCGCCACCTACGTATGAAAGCGGCATATTAGACCTGGGATTAGGATCCTCTCAGCGCCGTCACTTTTGACAACGCACAGAGTCTCAGGGGCTACTATCTACACAGGGCGCATCTTATTTATGCGCAACTGTCCAAAAAGGGTACATTATCTCACGTACCTCAAAACCCGTCAGTAAACTCCTGACGGCCTCATGCAATCCGCTCTCCGCGGATGAAATCCTCTCAATCACCGTACCCATCAATGCACGGTGCTCCTCTGAGATAGATGCTCGCCCTAGCAGATCCTTCAACTCCTCCGACCGCACACTAGATGGTACCGGACTCGTCCTATGGCCCTTCTCGAAGGCCGGACGCAGAGGGCTTTGGGGGGCCATATGACTACCTTCCGGCCCTGCCGGATTCGGAGAAACCCTCCGCGACGATACCTCAGGGTCGCCCGCCTCGCAAGGCGGTACGGTAGGGGGAGGCGTTCCGCTCTCCATCATCTTCGGAAGAAGATCCCCCGAAGACGAGCTCTGCTGAGAAGGGCTAAGGTCCGAGCTACAAGGTAAATTTTCGATTACTTTTCTCAGATATAAAGCAGGGATTTCTCTCATTTCCTAAAAATAAAACTCCTCTCTACTTACGGCTTGGTGGAGGGCTGATCCCCTTGAGGGCATAATTCGGCCGAAGTATCCCCCAGCACAGGACCCTCTGGCGAAGATTTCTTCCCCCGCTTTGAGGCCATGGTCTCCGGGTCTTCAGAGGCGGTCCTCTTCTTCCCCTGAGGAGAGGAATTTTCGATTCCTCCCTTCCAAACAGCCTCCTTCGAGGAGGTCGTAGCTTCCTTGTCCCCTCCCTCGCTTTCCTCCGAAGGCACAACCTCCAACATCCTGACTAGCACGGGACCCGGCGTGGTCTCGGGGAGGGGGGCCGGACACCTGATTAGCTTTGCTTTCGCTATCCACTCCTGTTTAAAGGACAGCTCTTTTAAGGGCAATTTTATAAATATGCGGATTGCGAGTCCGGGCACAGGGCTACTTACTTGAGTATCCGGGCGGTTGCATCTCAGACCTGCGTCCTCGATCAAGTCCGGACACATTGCTTGTGATCCAAAGAACAATTTGTACATCTCCACGGGCGTCGCGCCCATAAAATGTTGGAGAGCTCGTGGTCCCTCCGGACTGAACTCCCACAGGCGGAGGGGGCGACGTTTGCAGGGCAGAGCTCGGCGAATCAGCATAACCTGTGTCACCGCGACCAGACTGATATCTCTTTCTAGGAGATCTCGAATGCGGCCCTGCAACAAGGGCACGTCCTTGGACGGACCCCAATCCAGTCCTTTATTAACCCATGACACTAGCTGTGGTGGGGGACCCGAGCGAAAGGCAGGTGGCGCCACCCACTTGGTGCTCCTGGGAGCGGTGATATAAAACCACTCTCGTTGCCATAAGCTGGACTCCTCTGGAAAAGAGCCCTCGGCCCATGGAGTACCAGCATTCTTGCTTATAAAAGCACCTCCGCACTCCGGTGCCGTCCCTCGATCATCTTCGGCTCTACTTTGAAGGTCTTGAGCCATAGTCCGAAGTGAGGAGTAATACGGAGGAAGGCTTCACACACGACGATAAATGAGGAAATATGGAGGATGGACTCCGGGGCTAAGTCATGAAATTCCAGCCCATAATAATACATGAGCCCCCTCACGAAGGGATCTATTGGGAAGCCTAGCCCCCGAAGGAAGTGAGACATGAACACCACACTCTCACCAGGCTTGGGAGTGGGAATGACCTGCCCTTGAGCAGGCAGCCTATGGCAGATTTCGCCGGTCAAGAGCCTGGCCTCTCTCAACTTCAGCACGTCCTCCTCCGTGATGGAGGAGGGCATCTATCGGCCTCGAAGGTCGGAACCGGACATTGTCGAAGGTCCGAAGCGCCTGAAATCTGGAGCCTTGGGTGTTGGAACTCGAGGCGAAGGGCGAACTCGTTTGAGATTGAAAGAAAGGAGTAAGGCCTTGGTCTCTTTATAAGAGGTTGAATACCAAGGGCCCTCCCCGTGACCGTTTGGGGCTCGCCTTTGATCGAGAAAACATACCAACAGGTACAGTTGGGTTACCCACGCCCGTATTGATGAGAATCCCGGAATAAGGGGACACGATCTCTGCTTTGACAAGACGTGCCAAGGAAACTGCCTCGCTAAACGCGCTGAGGTGGGACAATAAAACGATTCGAATAAAGACCTGGCCGTGGTGTGATGTCACGCTACGGAATACGTCAGCAGATTAGATTTGTGTAAATATTATTCTCTCTATGGCAATATGTGGAAACTTATTTTGCAGAGCCGGACACTACCTTTGTGTTCAAAATCTTCTATGAAGTACTTGGAGGAGGAACCCGCCTTGCAATGCCGAAGACAATCTGCGCGCCGGACTCATCGTCATTGAAGCCTGGTTCAGGGGCTACTGAGGGAGTCCCGGATTAGGGGGTGTCCGGATAGCTAGAATATACCTTCGGCCGGACTCCTGGACTATGAAGATAAAAGATTGAAGAATTCGTCCTGTGTCCGGAAGGGACTTTCCTTGGCGTGGAAGGCAAGCTTGGAGATACGGATATGTAGATCTCCTACCATTGTAACCGACTCTGTGTAACCCTAGCCCTCTCCGGTGTCTATATAAACCGGAGGGTTTTAGTCCGTATGGACAGAAAATCATACCATAGGCTAGCTTCTAGGGCTTAGCCTCCTCGATCTCGTGGTAGATCTACTCTTGTACTACCCATATCATCAATATCAATCAAGCAGGACGTAGGGTTTTACCTCCATCAGGAGGGCCCGAACCTGGGTAAAACATTGTGTCCCCTGCCTCCTGTTACCATCCGCCTAGACGCATAGTTCGGGACCCCCTACCCAAGATCCGCCGGTTTTGACACCAACAAGAGGGATAAACTCAAGCAATATGATATAAACCCCAACTTTTTATCCTCGATGGCAACAATACAATACGTGCCTTTCTGCCCCTGCTGTCACTGGGAAAGGACACTGGAAGATTGAACCCAAAGCTAAGCACTTCTCCCATTGAAGAAAGATCAATCTAGTAGGCCAAATCAAACTGATAATTCGAAGAGACTTGCAAAGATAACCAATCATACATAAAAGAATTCAGAGGAGATTCAAATATTGTTCATAGATAAACTTGATCATAAACCCACAATTCATCGGATGTCGACAAACACACCGCAAATAGAGTTACATCAAATAGATCTCCAAGATCGAGGAGAACTTTGTATTGAGATCCAAAGAGAAAGAAGAAGCCATCTAGCTAATAACTATGGACCCGAAGGTCTGTGGTAAACTACTCACACATCATCGGAGGGGCTATGGTGTTGATGTAGAAGCCCTCCGTGATCGATTCACCGTCCGGCGGAGCTCCGGAAAAGGCCCCAAGATGGGATCTCACGGGTACAGAAGGTTGCGGCGGTGGAAATAGGGTTTCGTGGTGCTCCTGGATGTTTCTGGGGTATATGGGTATATATAGGAGGAAGAAGTAGGTTGGTGGAGCTGCGAGGGGCCCACGAGGGTGGGGGCGCGCCCAGGGGGCAGGCGCACCTCCCTGCCTCTTGGCCTCCTCGCTTCTTTCTTGACGTCCACTCCAAGTCCTCTGGATCACGTTTGTTCCAAAAATCACTCTCCCGAAGGTTTCATTCCGTTTGATATCCCTTTTCTGCGAAACACTGAAATAGGCAAAAAAACAGCAATTTGCACTTGTCCTTTGGTTAGTAGGTTAGTCCCAAAAATAATATATAAGTGTATAATAAAGCCCATTAAACATCCAAAATGGATAATATAATAGCATGGAACAATAAAAAATTAAAGATACGTTGGAGACGTATCACCGCGCTGCTGCTAAACTTAGGTTGGTGGGTATTGTCGGTCGATATTTGTAGCAGCGCGGTTCTGCCAGCACGCGCTACTCCTAACTATGTATCAGTAGTGATTGTTTTGGACCCGCGCTACTGCTAATTAGCAGTAGCGCCTCTTTTTGTACCGCGCTGCTGCTAAGATTCTGTTTATAAGGTTTTCCCTGGTAGTGCATGGTTACAACAGTCCATGTGTTGCCATGATTATTGTGGCCTGGTTACCAAAAATAGGTTATTGTGGCCACTAGAAAAACGTGGAAAAAGAACTGTAGTGACTACAAGCAAACAACTAAACAAGACAATAAGGAAATAAATAAGCAAGCAACTAACACTAGTCTATTACATCTATTACACATATTACATCCACTGGGCATCAAAGTTCGCCACCAGTGCAAATATATGGAACAAAGCAGCATATTACATACACTAGCCGTCAAAATTGGCCACCAATGCAAATAAACATGGCAGCAAAACAAGTCCATAAATGAAACAACTTCAGAAGAGCTCAAGAAACGTTATGTTGGGTATCCACCATGCTGGCAGTAAGCTTAGCAAGCTTATTAGCTTTGTCCTGTTTGGCGCTAAAATCCTCCAATGCTTGCTGTTGCACCAGAAAGTATGCATCCGAATTCTCCAGGGACTTCTGCGGTCCTTCCGCTTCTTGTCGCAGCACAGCTAATCGATGTCTTTTAGCTTGTAGTTGAGACTCAAGAAACCAAACTGATTCAGACAGTGAGTTTGAATAGCTTGTGCAAGCGGTAGTGGCCAGTAACTCGAACAGTAAGCCAAGACAAGACTTTGGGGTTGCCTCACTGTCTTCAAGATAGTTTTCCTTAGCTATTTTATCAGCTTTGTTGGAGACTAACAAGGATGTCTCATGATCCTGAACCTTATCTGCATTACTTCCTTTATCATTGCTTAATAAGGCACTCTTCCCCAATATTCTGTCAGCATTCTAAAAGAAGAAACAAGTAGACACATAACAAGTTTAGCATGTACTAGTATATGAAACTCATTTCGGTGAACCAGTTCATTAGTAAGGTGGACAAGATTAAACTACCAAGTCTTCTATTGCCAAGTAGTACATTATAAAAGCATCAAACAAACATATATCTATGTCCTATGGTCACTGCATTGTCTTGCCAAATCAAAATAGAGACACGGTTCAAATCATATCAGTTCAAGACAAAGCAGCACTGAAAGAATATAAAGCATGGGAAACTAAATGGCACAACAAGATTTCAGATGGGTACCACGTGTCTACATGTAGAACAACAGTATTGGCCCTGTTATGATGCTAGTAATGTGCATGATATGAGAAGTCAACTGTATACATAATTGAAATTGAAATCAACAGAGCTATTTATAAGAGCAAACATGTTAAAGAAACATGCGTAAAAATACCTGTTGTGCCATTGGATTGTTCAATTTAAAAATAAGTTTGTATGAGTAAATACAGTGATACAAGAGCAAAGCAGTATGCACGATTGTAATGGAATCTTAAATGAGAACAGTTGTTCTTCAAGTTTAAGCACTTGGCCCATATTGCCATGTCAAGCCTCTAACCCACCTTTCCTAGCAAACCGTTATTTGGCTATGTTACCGCTTTGCTCAGCCCCTCTTATAGTGTTGCTAGTTGCAGGTGAAGATGAAGTTTGTTCCTTGTTGGAACATGGATATTGTTGGGGTATCATTATTATATCCTATTTACTTTAATGCACCTATATACTTGGTAAAGGGTGGAAGGCTCGGCCTTATGCCTGGTGTTTTGTTCCGCTCTTGCCGCCCTAGTTTCCGTCATACCGGTATTATGTTCCTTGATTTTGCGTTCCTTACGCGGTTGGGGGAATGGGACCCCCTTGACAGTTCGCTTTGAATAAAACTCCTCCAGCAAGGCCCAACCTTGGTTTTAACATTTGCCACCTAAGCCTTTTTCCCTTGGGTTCTGCAGACTCAAGGGTCATCTTTATTTTAAACCCCCGGGCCAGTGCTTCTCTAAGTGTTGGTCCAACCTGAGCGATGTCTGGCGCCCCCTGCGCAACCAGGGTCTATGCCAACCCGACGTCTGGCTCATCCGGTGTGCCCTGAGAACGAGATATGTGCAGCTCCTATCGGGATTTGTCGGCACATCCGGGCGGCTTTGCTGGTCTTGTTTTACCATTGTCGAAATGTCTTGTAACCGGGATTCTGAGTCTGATCGGGTCTTCCTGGGAGAAGGAATATCCTTCGTTGACCGTGAGAGCTTGTGATGGGCTAAGTTGGGACACCCCTGCAGGGTTTTGGACTTTCAAAAGTCGTGCACGCGGTTATGGGCATATGGGAATTTGTTAATATCCGGTTGTAGATAACTTGAAACTTAACTTAATTAAAATGCATCAACTGCGTGTGTAGCCGTGATGGTATCTTTCCGGCGAAGTCCGGGAAGTGAACACGGTTCTTGTGTTATGCTTGAACGTAAGTAGATTCAGGATCACTTCTTGATCACTTCTAGTTCACGACCGTGCGTTGCTTCTCTTCTCGCTCTTATTTGCGTATGTTAGCCACCATATATGCTTAGTGCTTGTTGCAGCTCCACCTCACTACCCTTTCCTACCCATAAGCTTAAATAGTCTTGATCTCGCGGGTGTGAGATTGTTGAGTCCTCGTGGCTCACAGATACTTCCAAATAGTTGCAGGTGCCGACGATACCAGTGCAGGTGACCCAACTGAGCTCAAGTGGGAGCTCGATGAAGATCGTGTTCGTTGTGTTGTTTCGTTTCATGTTGATCAGTAGTGGAGCCCAGTTGGGACGATTGGGGATCTAGCAATTAGGGTTGTCTTTCTTTATTTTGGTTCCGTAGTCGGACCTTGATTGTACTCTGGATGATGTGTGTTTAACTTGTATTTTTGTGAAGTGGCGATTGTAAGCCAACTCTTTATCCCTTTCTTATTCAGTACATGGGATGTGTAAAGATTACCCCTTTTGCGACATGCCCACTATGCGGTTATGCCTCTAAGTCGTGCTCCGACACATGGGAGATATAGCCGCATCGTGGGTGTTACAAGTTGGTAATCAGAGCCTTCCCCGACTTAGGAGCCCCTGCTTGATCGAATCGATGGCGTTGTTGAGTCTAGAAAAAATGTTTTGAGTCTTAGGATTATATATATCGGAGAGTAGGATTCTTTTTACTCCTCAGTCCCTTCGTCACTCTAGTGAGGCCTCCTGATGTAGAGTTTTGACTCTTCTCTTCTCAAATTTCACAAAAAAATAATTAGGATCACGTGGGTATCTTGGAATCGTTCCGATGGTTTTGTGACGAGAACATTGTTCTTGGTGCCTCCTGACATTTAGGGGTTGTGGCAGTGTCCCGGGGAGTTGAGCTCCGATGTGTTGTCGTCATAATTTTATCGTTGAAGTTCTGGAATACCCGAGTTCGCCGACATCGAAAATCTCTTTTATGCAGTTGTTGGTGAGATAACCTCGACGCCACCCAGTACTAGGGCGGGAGTTCGGGAGTATTGCCATAACTCGTATAACGGATGCTTTTTGAAGGTTGAGGTAAATGATTTCCGAAGGTTTCTTGATTATGTGTTGAAGGATGGATACAGCTGGATGTAGGATTTGCTAGTTTTGGGTGAGATATTATCCTTCCCCTGTATCCCCAACACCCGATTGCACAACCAGAAGGTTTCGGGAGTTTATAAGTGGGAATTCAAGTAGCTCCTAGAATATCTTTCCAAAAGACAATTGATATGATATGGGATCTATCATATGTTTGTTTCCGGCTTATTCTGCAAGACAATCCTTTCTTTTGTTTTGAGTTGTGGTATTCGAGTTGCTTCAATGTCAAGTGTTGATTCCATACCTTCCCTAAGCGGTGTTCTCATATTTCTATGTGAATACTAATCCTTCATGATAATCAAGATTGTCATGTCAATCCTTTTCAACCGGCATGTTCCTCTTCAAGGGGATCCGATCATTTTCAACATCCGCAAGATCCAATCTCAGTTTTCTCAATGATGTTTGTCTCATCCATCCCAAGTTGCCTTTGTTTTTCCCGCCCTCCCACCCTTTTCTTCAAGGACTCGGATTTCTTTATCAAGTAGCCATCTTTTGGATGTGAAGCCTCTTTACTCCTCTTTTTTAGTGTTCTTATCCGGTGATTCTCAGGAAGATTCTAATGGAGCTTCAAGTTCATCATTCTTCGTTCTTTTCCTTCTCCGGTGGTTCCAACTCAAGCCTTTCAGGGTTGACCGTATTATTTTCCTTGTTTCAAATGCTTTTCCATGCCATTGCACCTCTTAATTTTTCACCTCTCGCTATTCATTTGTTCGGGAGTGCTGAAGATATCTCGAAGATTCGTGTTTCCACCCTTAATTCGTTCAAGCTATTTCGAGGTTGTTATCTCATTCAAGCTATTTAATTCAACCGGTGCAATCTCTCTTTTAAATTGTTCAATGGTGTATCTTTTGAGTGGGCCCTAACCCACAGGTCTTTTCCCGGGATCTTACCTGACTCGTCTAATTTTCCCGGAGCTATCCTCAAATTTTCTCAAAGTTTGACGTAAGAATGAATTATCATCAGTCAAATGCCGTTCTCCAAGATCTTTCAAATTCTTTTCATTTTTGATTCAACCGTTATATTCTTCATTATTCCAGAGTGTCTCAACAATTCATGGTGGTCTTTCTCATCGTCATTCTGTGCATTTGAAGACCGAAGAAGAGTTCCTCTTAAATCCTTGCCCGTTCTCTTAAAAGATTCGTAATTCAAGCTTGATGCCATCCTCTCATAATTGTTTTCGATTGCGAGAATTCTTTTCACCCATCCGGAGCAATTCAAGATTCCTCTGTCAGTTTGATTCTCCGGAGGCTATCATTTCAGAAGATTTCTTCATTCCAGCCATCAGCTCTTGTTCTACAAATCTTACCGGTGCATCGTTCAAGTTTTCTCTAATCAGATCGTGATCTCTTCGTTCACATGTATCTAAATTCCCTCAAGTATCTTCATTCGTTCTCTAATTCTTCCCAGCGTTTCCTTATCTTTCCTTCGTTCATTTTCAATCCTATCGGTGGTTCGTCGAAGACCTTATTCAAGTCTGCGCTATATCTCTCTTCAATCCTTTTCAACGAGAATAAGTAGTATGCCAAATCCGTTGCTTGTCATCAATTTAAATTGGTGAAGGATAAGCATAAGGTAATTCTTATTCTTGTTTCATCGAGTGAATTCAATTCCTTATTCTAGAGGTTCATCAAAATTCTCAGATTCTATTGTTTCATCTTTTCTTTTCCTGGAGTTCCAAGCTCTCTCTATTATATCACCACGAAGATTCATCTAAATCATTGCAAGGATTCACCTTGTGTTTTTCAACTTCAATTTCCTTACATCATCCTTTTATGACCGGAGTTCTTCATGGAGACTCTACATGACGGCTCATCAAGGATTTAATCCCTTCTCGAAGTGTTCATCAATATTCTTTTCAGAGGAGCTCAAGGATTCTTCGTCTTGCAATCCGGAGTGCAATTGTTTCTCCCTTATCTTTTGAGCTGGTGTTATGTCATTCTTGAAAATTTGAGCTCGTGTTTCATGATTCACATGTTGTCAAGAATGAGATATTTTAAATCCACCAATCTCTTCGTTGGAGTTATCTTGTGTCATGTTTCACCTAAAGCCTTCCCTAAGGATTGTTGCTATTTATGATGCTCATAAATGACCCAAGTTATTCATTTATCCTCCCGGTGAAATAATTTTCTCGTCTCCTTGTTGACATCAATACAATCTATTGATTCTGTTAGTGGCAGAATTTCGCCTCAATTTCGAGATGTTTTCCATAAGCCCACTACAAGCTTAGTCGTTTCGTTGTTGATTTCCCAACAACCCCGTGCAATCCTTTCTTGCAAGGATGCTTTCCAAGTTCAATTGTGGTAGAAATTCTCATTTTTCTTCTCCGTTCTTTTGTTCCGACGATCTACCTTTGATTCCTTCATCCGGAGGCATTGTGATGTTGCTATTTTCTCTCATCATCTCGAATGGTGTGGATCGTGTTCTTTTCGTGCTATCCATTTAACCGGAGTGTTGTGCCCTTTTGCTCAAGTTCTTTTCGCCTTATCAAGTCTTGCATCTCTTTTCAACCGGAGTGCTGTCCGAATTTGTTCTTCCTTGTTCCTCTTTTATAACGGGGTGTTTTCAACTTTGTTCATCTCTGTTGTATTCTTTTCTCGAAATTGATTAACCTATCAAGGTTCTTTGGTTTCACTCATTTGTCAAAGAAGCAACTTAGTTTTACCTCTTATCTTCCTCTTCCTTTTCCCTCCGGTGCCATCCTAGATCTCGGGACGAGATCCTCTCGTAGTGGTGGAGTGTTGTAACGCCCCAAGACTGGAGCTTCAGATGCCTTCCTTGGTTTTCCGAGTTTCGTCAGGTAATTTGTTTTGTCTGTTGCATTCATCTTTGCATTTGTGCATTGCATCATGTCATCATGCCATCATGTCATTTTTTTTAACTCAACTAAATAAATGGCATGGATCATTGATCCATTTAAACCGAGGGAATTCACATGGTGATTCTCTTTATAACATATCCTCCCGATATTAGGAGCTATTTTAAATATTCCATTTTTCGAAATCACCCATAAACACACTTGCAAAAATAAAATCCCAATGCCTTTGTTATCACAACTCTTGGCCTCTAACTTTGCCATATATCTTTTCTTCATTTTCCTGAGCAACTCCTAAATCCGGAACATTTTTGGACCTTCCCAACACTCACTTTCTATTCAAACCATTTGATTTTAAATCAAATGAGTTTGAATTTAAACTTTCAAAAATGCCCACTCCATTTTTCTTGGAACATGCACATTTTTGCGAGTCCGGGAAATTTATCCCCGTGCCCAAACTCTTTCTCTACCCTTTTCTTTTCTTCCCTTTTCTTTCTCTTTTTCTGCTATTTTGAATAGAGTAAATAGAGGGAGAGCAGAGCCCAGCTGGCCACTTGGGCCTCCCCACCCCAGACCGGCCCAAACCTCCCCTGGGCCAGCAGACCCGTGGTAAACCCTAGCCGCCAGGGGGCCGACACCTCTCTCTCTCTCGATCTCACCTTCTCCCTCCTGGCAGCGCCGCCACACTCGTCGTCCCTCTCCTGCCCGATCACCACTCTCTCTCGCTCGCGCCCGCTTCTCTCCCTCGACCCTTCCTCCTGGAGCCGCCGCACAGAGAGAAGCTGAACCCCTCGCGCCCGCGCCTGAACCATCCTGTGCCCGATTCCCCGTCTCCTCGTTCTTTCCCGCAGCGCCGCACGCACTCACACATCAAGCGCCAGGAGAGCGCCCGCACTCGATCCCGTGGCCGCGCCTCCCTGTCGCCGTTGCAGCTCCATCCCCGCAGCCCTCTTCGCTCGGTCTTGAGCGCCCCAGCGCCGCACCTCGCCGCCGCTTGCTCCGGCGACCAGCAGGACGCCGCCGCAGCGCCGACCAGCGCCGGCCTCGACCTCCTCCCTCATGCGTGGCTCGCCTCCCGCCTCCTTCTTCTTCTGCTCCTCCACGTCGTCTTCCGCACCCCGTCCTCCTCGTCACTGCCTCGTCCGTCCTGGCCACCGGTGCCCTCGCCGGAGCCACCTTGCCTCGCCCGCCGGCGAGCCCCTTCTCCGGCGACCCCGTACTCTGCTCGCCCGCTTCCCCTGTTTCTCCTTCCCACGCGCCAACTCCTTTCACCCCTGCGCCTCTTCCTTGCTAAGGATCTGAGCTCCATCCTGACCGGTGCCCCTTGTGCTTCTCTGTTTTTTTGTCGGTTGTCCCGAGAAGTACCTTGTTGAACGATGCCAAATCCCGAACCAAGTTCATCATACACCGTCACGGGATTTTTGCCAAGTGCCAGAACTATCCAGTACCCCTTCTACCATCTACGAAATCGCCAAGACCGCAACCCGAAGGACCAAGGATGCGCCAAGTACCTTGTCGATACACGTATGACTACCGTCACCGAAGACCGCGAGTACACTACTTTCACAACGCGTCGTGTATGACCACCGTCACTGGGACTCGACAAGGCGCCAAGTACCACGACATTACCGTCGACCCCCGGAGGACTCGGAGCCGTCAAATCTGAAGACCCTTAGTACCACGACAACCCCGAAGGGATTCGTATTCGTCAAGTTCACCTTCAAAACGTGTACCATTACTGTCGCCCGAACGTCTACAGAACATGTACCACAACCATCGGTGAAGACCCCGTGGACGTCAAGTTCCGTGTCATGACCCCGAACATCTACGGACATGAACGACTACTTCCCACAACGACCCGTGAACGACTACTTCCTCTACGAACTCAAACCGCTCGAGAATGCTCCCTTGGAAGATATAACCACCGAGACGACGCCCGTGAACAAATGTTGTGTGATGTATGAGATGCTCGTGGTTGTACCGTGTCCGAGTTGTTCGTTGCGAGTTCCTCGTTGCCTTGCCGTCGACATGTGGGAACCCGGTATCCGGAAGCACCCCATCTTCTTGCATGACACACTCACACCCACTTCCTTTTTCACCGGTATCCCCGTGAGCTACCAGATCATCGGAATGTTGCCGCGGCATCATTTTCGTTTCGTCGCCGTGGCACCCCTTTCTTTCTACCACAGTGACAAATGCTCTCACCACGCTCATGTCAACTTCTAATAAAAATTGCATAAAACTTGCAAATGTCATCCGCATCATGATAACAACATCAAGCACGTTTAAATTGTTGTTTGCATTAATTTGCTAAATGCATATGGGGATTTACCGGATTTGTTGTTTGTTATATCCGGCCCCATTTAAATTGTTTAGATGGTATAGTTTTGTTATGCTTCACCCCTTTCCATGCTAACCAACACTTAATATTGTTGGGTACATAAACGAGAGTGAACTAAATAATTGTTGTGGTGTTTCGCCAATATGCAACTCGTTGGATATTGAGCTCCACTTAACTTGTAGTTTGTTTGTGCACTTTGCCATGCCATGCTTCATTAAACCGGACATGCATCATACTTGGTTGTGCATCATGCCATATTTATGTCATGGTTGTTTACCATGTTGCCGGCTTCTTTCCGGTGTTGCTTCTTCTTGTTAGTTCCGGTAACGTCGCGTTTGTGAGGATCCGTTCAACTACGTCTGTTTGTCTTCTTCAAGGACTCGTTCTTCTTCCTTGCGGGATCTCAGGCAAGATGACCATACCCTCGAAATCACTTCTATCTTTGCTTGCTAGTTGCTCGCTCTATTGCTATGCCGCGATACCTACCACTTGCTATAGCATGCCTCCCATATTGCCATGTCAAGCCTCTAACCCACCTTTCCTAGCAAACCGTTATTTGGCTATGATACCACTTTGCTCAGCCCCTCTTATAGTGTTGCTAGTTGCAGGTGAAGATGAAGTTTGTTCCTTGCTGGAACATGGATATTGTTGGGATATCATTATTATATCTTGTTTACTTTAATGCACCTATATACTTGGTAAAGGGTGGAAGGATCGGCCTTATGCCTGGTGTTCTGTTCCACTCTTGCCGCCCTAGTTTCCGTCATACCGGTATTATGTTCCTTGATTTTGCGTTCCTTACGCGGTTGGGGGAACGGGACCCCCTTGACAGTTCGCTTTGAATAAAACTCCTCCAGCAAGGCCCAACCTTGGTTTTAACATTTGCCACCTAAGCCTTTTTCCCTTGGGTTCTATAGACTCAAGGGTCGTCTTTATTTTAAACCCCCGGGCCAGTGCTTCTCTAAGTGTTGGTCCAACCTGAGCGATGTCCGGCGCCCCCTGGGCAACCAGGGTCTATGCCAACCCGACGTCTGGCTCATCCGGTGTGCCCTGAGAACGAGATATGTGCAGCTCCTATCGGGATTTGTCGGCACATCCGGGCGGCTTTGCTGGTCTTGTTTTACCATTGTCGAAATGTCTTGTAACCGGGATTCCGAGTCTGATCGGGTCTTCCTGGGAGAAGGAATATCCTTCGTTGACCGTGAGAGCTTGTGATGGGCTAAGTTGGGACACCCTGCAGGGTTTTGGACTTTCGAAAGTCATGCCCGCGGTTATGGGCAGATGGGAATTTGTTAATATCCGGTTGTAGATAACTTGAAACTTAACTTAATTAAAATGCATCAACTGCGTGTGTAGCCATGATGGTCTCTTTCCGGCGGAGTCCGGGAAGTGAACGCGGTTCTTGTGTTATGCTTGAACGTAAGTAGATTCAGGATCACTTCTTGATCACTTCTAGTTCACGATCGTGCGTTGCTTCTCTTCTCGCTCTTATTTGCGTATGTTAGCCACCATATATGCTTAGTGCTTGTTGCAGCTCCATCTCACTACCCTTTCCTACCCATAAGCTTAAATAGTCTTGATCTCGCGGGTGTGAGATTGCTGAGTCCTCGTGGCTCACAGATACTTCCAAACAGTTGCAGGTGCCAACGATACCAGTGCAGGTGACCCAACTGAGCTCAAGTGGGAGCTCGATGAAGATCGTGTTCGTTGTGTTGTTTCGTTTCCTGTTGATCAGTAGTGGAGCCCAGTTGGGACGATTGGGGATCTAGCAATTGGGGTTGTCTTTCTTTATTTTGGTTCCGTAGTCGGACCTTGATTGTACTCTGGATGATGTATGTTTAACTTGTATTTGTGTGAAGTGGCGATTGTAAGCCAACTCTTTATCCCTTTCTTATTCAGTACATGGGATGTGTAAAGATTACCCCTTTTGCGACATGCCTACTATGCGGTTATGCCTCTAAGTCGTGCTCCGACACGTGGGAGATATAGCTGCATCGTGGGTGTTACATAAGACTCCCCACACTTGGCGCGCCCCCTCTAGGGCCGGCCTCCTCCTCCTCCTCCCTCCTTTATATATGTGGGCAGGGGACACCCCAAAGGCATAATAGACAATCTCTTAGCCGTGTGTGGTGCCCCCCTCCACAGTTACACACCTCGGTCATATCGTCGTAGTGCTTAGGCGAAGCCCTGCACCGGTAACTTCATCATCACCGCCACCACGCCGTCGTGCTGACGAAACTCTCCCCCAGCCTCAACTGGATCAAGAGTATGAGGGACGTCCCCGAGCCGAACGTGTGCAGATCACGGAGGTGCCGTACTTTCAGTACTAGGATCGGTCAGATCGTGAAGACGTACGGCTACATCAACCGCGTTGTGATAACGCTTCCGCTTATGGTCTACGAGGGTACATGGACAACACTCTTCCCCTCTCATTGCTATGCATCACCATGATAGATCTTGCGTTTGCGTAGGAATTTTTTTGAAATTACTGGGTCCCCAACATTGATCTCACTAATAATTGCTCCGTTCCCACCTCTGGATCTGGTGTTTATCTCCTGAACAATTTGCTTGCCATCTGATGTTATGATCATATGTTGTAGCTGGAGATCTTGTGCCAAAGTGAGTGCCTCTCTACAGGCTATGGTCTCCAGAGTAGAGGGATCATCAACTCCATGTATAACCAATGACGAGCTTCCCAGGAAATTGCCTTGGCTGTCTCGACAAACAGCCGCTGCAGAGCCCCCTCTTCCTTTTAGAACTGCGGCATCAATGTGGATTTTCGCAAAACCAGCCGGTGGTGCTTTAGGTCGTAGAGGATGGGTGGCCCGTGATCCGCCCAAGTGCATATGTGTCGGTTGGTTCTCCCTGATCATGTTTAGCTCGCTGATGAAGCTGTGAATGAATGCATGTATGGACTAAGGACTCTGGAAGACTCCTTCATGAATAGCTTTGCGGCGAGCCGACCAAAGCGCCCAAAGCATTACTGACAGCTACACATACTGATCATGGGACAACACTTCCATCAGATTGAATATCCACGTCTTTGCGCTGGGCTCGGTGTTGGTTGACATTTTATGTAGTAGCTCATCATCGGCGAGAGCCCATGTGCACCTCGACATGGTGCAGTCCAAAAGTGAATGTCTCCATGAGTCCGGCATTCCGCAAAGACCGCACGGCGATGTGGTTGACATGTGTCTATGGGCCCTCACATCTTCTGTCGGTAGTGAGTGCTTGGACAGTCGTCAGAGGAACATTCTCACCTTCCCCGGTACGGCTGTTTTCCACAGAAACTTCCATGATTTTTGCTCAACATTAGAACTCGAATAACCCGCCTCCTCATGCAACCATGCTTCTCACCTCCGCTTGGTTGCCACCAACATATTGTATTCTGTTTTGACTAAGAAGTTTCCATGGCGCTCAAAGTGCCAACTCCAGAAATCTCCCAAGTTCCGTGTGCATAAGGGAATAGATAATATGATCTCCGCGTCCATAGGCATAAAAACCTATTGTACGAGCTGCCGGTTCCATGTGGCCAACGTGGCATCTATGAGATCAGTCACCAACTCCGAAGGATTTGCAACACAACACCCATACGGTCTCAGCATTTCATCTTGGGGAATCCAATTATCATCCCATATGCGCGTAGTCTGACCGTTTCCTATACGCTTTATTATTCCCTGTTTCAGAATATCACGGCCCTCCACAATAGCTCTCCATACTTGGCTTGGATGTCCCCCTAAGTTTGCCTCCAATATATTGTTGTTGGGGTAATAGACACTTTTTAGGGGTTTGAAGCAGGCGCCATACCTGCTTGGCTAACATGGCCAGATTGAATAACTCAAAATCTTTAAAGCCAAGACCACCCATGGATTTTGGTTGTGTCATTGATTCCCATGAGACCCAATGTGGTTTACGTTTATCTTCTTTGCTCCCCCACCAAAACTTCTAAATAAACATATTCAAATGTTGACAAAGACCTCGGGGTAGGTTAAAACAGGACATGGAGAAAACAGGTACTATCTGGGCCACTGATTTAACAAGCACCTCCTTTCCCGCAGTGGATAACGTCATCTCAATCCATCCTTGTACCTTGCTCCAAAGGCGATCTTTCAGGTATTTAAAAGCCCCATTCTTAGAGCTCCCAACATCTGAAGGCATACCAAGGTATTTCTCATTTAGAGTCTCATTGGGCACATTAAGAAAGCTCTTGATATCATGTCGAACACTATCTAGCACACCCTTGCTAAAGTAGATCGATGATTTTGCATAGTTCACGTGCTGCCCTGTTGCCTGACTATAGATGTCCAGCACATGGTTGACCTCAGTAGCACCCACACTGTCGAATATGGGAACCCACACTACAAGAAATATGTCAACTTGTGACCAGCACTATTGGTCACTGTTTTCAATTTGTGACCTTTTTGTGACAAAAAACATAAGGTCAAAAGTTGGCGGTCGTAAACTGACTATAGCGACCTTTCTTCAGGAATGGTCGTAGACGTTTATGACCAAAATATGTTATTATGGCGTTTTGGTCACTAGCAACCTCCCCAGGCCACGTAGGCATCCAGCGTGGCAATCTGATGTGGCACAAGATTCAACTCGGTCCAATTCGATTTTCTACATGGGCCTAGCCCAACAATTCGGCCTTTTGAAAGTATTTTTTCCTGTGCTTTTATTAGCTACAAGGGTCTGACCCAGTAATTCGGCCCATGTATTTTTTTAGGCAAGCTCTTTTAATATATGTATTTTATGTTAATTTCGATTAGCTACATGGGCCTGGCCTACAATTTGGCCTTTTTATTTTCTAGCGCACGACATTTTGAGGTCCATTTCTTTTTTATTTCCAGCTTTTTTTGTCTGCTCCAGTTTCAGATGGGTCCCAATTGTCAGGTTTTTCATAGCTTATTAATAAGCAATATATATGTATATATCAAACATATAGAAGAGAGAAAGCATATGAAAATCTTCAAATAACAGCTAAAATAAGTTTATTACAATATGCTATACAGAACAGAACACGTGAAACTACATACACTCATTCACATCACAACAACCAGCTTCCATACACTCATTCACATCACAACAATCTGTTTCACCATCGAATCTTGCATACCCAGGAACTTCAAACTTCACCTAGATCCACACAATCATAAATATTGGGATCTACAAATAAACCGCTACTCTTGGATACCACAAAACATGCTCTTCAACATAGGAAGAAGTCATCAATGGAGTTCTACCAACAACACAAGCTCCATTCACCTACAAGAACAGAATGGAATATCAAGTACTTGGATCGTTCAAGCAGATTACAACCAACATATATATGTAGAAGTACATCAGGAAATATGATGGAGCAAATCAGACAACGGATACACTTATACAACCCAACAAATGGGTGATGACGACAAGCAAAAAATATACTCCCGGGTTTGGACATAAATAGTGTCAGATCAAGCAGAAGATAATAAGGCAGTAAACATATTGTCACATCCTCTTTGACCCTCTTCAGATCAATTAATCTACATAGCTTCAATTTTCTTTGTGCTTTACAGCAAAGAGCAAAACTAAAGAGAGAAAAGCATAGTTGATGATGGATTGGTGAATTACCTCGATGGCGTACTTGATGGTAATGTCCGTCCTTCTGGAGCTAGTAGTGTTCGTCCACAGACATAAGCATAGAAAAGAAAACATGATTTCAGCAAAACTAAAACTGTCAATGAAAGTTGAATAACAATGCAGCAGATTAGCTCTTAGCATGGAGGAACATCACCAAATTAAACAAGATGGTTGTTCAAGTTTCTATATGAGTATTCATGATTTCAGTTTGTCATCATCGTTTAAATAGCTTGGCAAATATTGACAGCAAAGAAACAAAAAATTGAAGTCTATAGCTTTGTGAGCATGCAGTAGATTGTTCACATCCTAATGAAATACATGGCAAAGAAGCTTGAACTATACTAGCAACAGAAATTAGTCAGTAGTATCTTGAGAGTGACTGATGGTTGTTTCAACAAACAAACAGTTTCTTGACATCTTAACATGGACCAAAGAACCGTTGTTACTTCACAATGCAGATAAATAGATCGACTCTCGCAAGCAAGGACCTGACCTCTCCTTTAGGAAGAAGACGTTTCAGTTTTCTTATCACAAATTTGATGGCTAATGTGGTGGTGTAGTAAGCAAACATTTTAGTTTAATTTAGCACACCATTGTTTAATTATTCTTTTCAGCATGCTTTCACCAATGACGTAGTGTGAATAATACGAGAAATAGAGAAATAACACTGAAATTTTGAGACTAAACAAATGCACTATGTACCAGATCGAGCACTCTTAAATCAGAACCAAAAAAATATACCATCTATTATTAATCTTACAGAAAAGCACTCAATCTTCACTTCCATCGCTCCTTCAGGTTGCAAATCTCTGTACATGCATTTCTAGAAATACAAAAGTACAAAATCCATCATCTCTGCTGTAATAAGCGAAAAACACTCAGCACCAATGAAATTGTTGCTTGCAAACCCAAAGAAGGGAAACAGAAGGGTTAATCATACAACTATATTAAGAAGTCAAGTAATAATTGAATGAGACATCAAGGCAGTAATGAAGCCTTGATGTTCCCTCGACAAGGTTTCGATATATACGAATATACCATATTATTTTGGTACAATTTCGTTAAATACCACATAAAAAAGAGCATATACTTGATAAATTGAGTAGGTGATAAATTTTCTTAACTATAAACTAACACCACCAACACTCATTCCAATTTTGTAGCACAAACAATAAGGTATTTACCCAAACTGTACCACTGTAAGCTAGCGCAAACACTTGCATGCATTAATGTTCATTCTGTAGTAGCACACTAGCTTGCGGCACAGGGCCACCAAGCCTTTATATAGGAGCACTGTACAAGTACGCACATCACTTGCATGCACAAATCACTCCTATGTAGTAGACTAGTACTAGCACACTTGCTCTTGGCAACTAACTTTAATATGTTCACTGTTGGTCTAATGCGTAGATGACTAGGGGAGATGCATGCATGCTGATGACCAAGTCACTATATATTGCAGACAAACACATCATCCCAGGATGATTGGGGCTGTATGATTTTTGTATGATAAGCATCAACAATAAATGGAAGTTAGTTTTTACCGGCTTCTTGTTTACTCCTAGTTGTGCCCACGTGATGACTTAAGCAACTCCTCCAAGGTTCCATAGCCACCTGTCAAATTAACTGAATGTCAAAACACTTGTGGAAGAACTGTATTTAGAAATTTCTTTCACTTATGGAAGAATTGTACAGGTACTTAGTAAAGCAATAAAAGCGTCAACAAACCAAGCCATTTCTCCGTTCCCCTCCTGTATGCCAGAAACAACTCTATAGGAGCATGGATCAGGGACAGTAAGAAATTAAGCATCCAGCTGTAATATAACTTGACCTACATGATCACCTAATACCAATAGGAGCATGGATCAAGTTTCATCTAGTAAACAACAGTATAAACCTGACGGGTGGCAATAATGTACTACTAAACAGTAGTGCTCCCCCAGCCAGCTTATTGCGGCTCGGCAGAGTGGGGACCCAACACTCCCCAACCCCACAAGACCCGGAGCAAGCAAACTAACAGTAGGGTGAAATTGATATCTATCAAGCCTCTATAGATTTGGTAAATAAAACAGACAAATTTAAGTTGCTGATGCAGTACAAGTCGAATAAAAATGTTGCAGATTGGTTTGTGGGAATTGAACACCAAACCAATTTCATTTTCAATTTTAGGAACGCACATACAAACTGAAGTAAACCAAATCCCCCAATAATGTGTGTCAAATGTTGTCCAAACTGAAACTCAACTGCAGGTATCCCTCTCCTATGTTACAACCAAACTACATGGCAGGATTGGATCAGATTGGACCAACCCAAATCAGAACAGCTAGCTAGCAAGGAAGGGAAGGGGTCGTCCTTCTCTTACCACAACCGTGGTTGTACCGCTGCAGCTTTTGATCTTCACTGCCACGTGTCGTTGTACGAGCTGAAGAAGTCGCGTACATCTTGCCAAGGACGTCATGGAATGCGAGATGCACTGTAGACCATGAGAAGGAACACCTCTTCCCTGCCTCGCTCGTCACATATCAGCTGCTGTAGGGTGACCCGCGCCATGGATGCCATGGGAGGAGCGCGGCCTGGTGGATCTGGGAGGAAGGGGGAGTATGTGAGGCGAGGTTGAACAATCTGAGGGAGACCGAAACCCTAGCCATGGGTTGGAGAGGGCTGGATGGGTGGGGGATTCAGCGGATCTGGCAGCTCCCAGTGCTGTAAGGTGAGAGCAGGTCACGGGGTAGTAGGTCGCGGGTGCGGCCCCGCGGAGCGAGACTCTCCTAGCCACGGCGGCGCGGCCCCTCGGCGCTGTGAAGGCGGCTGAGAAGGAGGGGAACACCGCCGAGGAGGCAGTGGCGAGGGCGGGGGAGCGCGAATGCCATGGTTGCGAGGAAGGGGTCGATGGCGGCTGCAGCAGTGTGCGCGCGGGGTTGGATTGAATTGGGCCAGGGTGAGGGGAGGGCGCGGCAGTGTGCGGCGGCGGCGTGGGTCATCGACGGTGAGGGAGGGGCGTCGGCTGCAGGAGTGGACAGGAGGGGTGGGGGAGGGATCTGGATCTGGTTGGGGGAGGAGGGATGGCGGAGGAGGGATTTGGATCGGGGAGAGGAGGGGTAGCTGTCACAGCACTAGCATTGGCCTTGCTTGTCATTGCATCATCATCTTGCATCATGTCTAAATTTCTCAGAAACTTGAAATGGGGACTAACCAAACCCTAGCACCAAATGAATTTGAATAGGCTCAAATAAAATCACTTCCAATAAACCCAAAGTGACTTCACGAAAAGTCTATCCTTTTTGAAACTGGTGAAAACCTCTGACAAAAATGGGTGCATATTTTCCCTAGGTCATTTCAGGTTATTGGATTAAATCATAAGTATTTGAATTGGAGCATTTAATGACTATAAATATTTTAAATGCTTCAATAATTCTGAAAACATTTGAGGGCTGTTAGTAAACATTTTAAAAGTGCCCACAAATTTTCCCAGGAGTTTTAAAAATGGTTTAGTATTATTACTAAATCAAAATAAAGCAAATAGTGTTTCTGGTCGTACGTCGTCGCCGTTTTTGCAGAAATGTCCTTGTGTTTTCTGTGAATTGAACCCGCAGTCCCTTTTCAAGTGAATATCATGTTTTTGCACAAATCCCCTGTCATTCCGTATATTCATCCCGCAGTACTCCTTCCCCTCCATATTCTGTACCTTATCCGCACCCTTTCCAGCGCGGCGGCGGACGAGAAGCTGAGGGGCGGCGCCGCACTCTCCGACTTCTGCCTCCACCCCATCTACGCGCCATCCTCCGTCCGCGCGGGCGCAGGCGGCTACCGTGCCCCGGAGATGGTGGACACGCGGCGGCCCATGCTGAAGGCGGACAACTACTCCTTGGGCGTGCTCCTGCTGGAGCTCCTCACCCGCAAGTACCCGACGGACGCGTCCTTGCAGGAGCGTGACGGCGACACGCTGGACCTGCCGCGGTTGGTGCAGTCGGTGGTGTGCGAGGAGTGGACGTCCGATCTGTTTGTATTGGAGCTGGTGCCGATATAGAACAACAATGGAGATACAGAGCAAGCACACTACACCACAACAGCCTCACATAGGATACAGAGCAAGCACACGGCCATGATGCGCATTGCCGCTTGGGCCTCGAATCAGGAGGCATCGTGGCCTAATAATCCGGTAAAACTAATAGTCCCATATCGTTTTCTTATACACAATCCCACCAGTTCAAATATGTTTGTGAGCTGAAGAGAACATGCGGCCTTGAAGGAGATGGTCAAAGAAGAAATCTGGCCTAATTTATAAGAGGATAACCTGCAAGGGAGAGCGTCGAGAGGAGACTTGCCAATCTCCACCGGACGACGAGGAGGACTCGGACAGAGAGGGAGAACCGTGGGGGAGCTGCGCTCAACGGCGGGGGGTCCTGCTGCTCTACTGCTGCTGCGGATCGCCGGCGGGGGGTGACGGGCTCGACTGACTCGGGTTCGAGCTCCTGTGAGCGCTCGCGTGAAGGCTGCGGGAGAGGTGCCCCTGGGAGGCGGCTGACTGCTTCTTGGATGAAGGCGCGAGAGGAGGAATTCGGCATGGATGAAGGTGTGCTCTCAACGCTCGGGCGCGTGTGGGATCTGGGAGGACTCGGACTGCTCTGTTTGTGGATGAAGATGCTCACCGCTCGGGCGCGTGTGGGATCTGGGAGGACTCGGACAGAGAGGGAGAACCGTGGGGGAGCTGCGCTCAACGGCGGGGGGTCCTGCTGCTCTACTGCTGCTGCGGATCGCCGGCGGGGGGTGACGGGCTCGACTGACTCGGGTTCGAGCTCCTGCGAGCGCTCGCGTGAAGGCTGCGGGAGAGGTGCCCCTGGGAGGCGGCTGACTGCTTCTTGGATGAAGGCGCGAGAGGAGGAATTCGGCATGGATGAAGGTGTGCTCTCAACGCTCGGGCGCGTGTGGGATCTGGGAGGACTCGGACTGCTCTGTTTGTGGATGAAGATGCTCACCGCTCGGGCGCGTGTGGGATCTGGGAGGACTCGGACAGAGAGGGAGAACCGTGGGGGAGCTGCGCTCAACGGCGGGGGGTCCTGCTGCTCTACTGCTGCTGCGGATCGCCGGCGGGGGGTGACGGGCTCGACTGACTCGGGTTCGAGCTCCTGCGAGCGCTCGCGTGAAGGCTGCGGGAGAGGTGCCCCTGGGAGGCGGCTGACTGCTTCTTGGATGAAGGCGCGAGAGGAGGAATTCGGCATGGATGAAGGTGTGCTCTCAACGCTCGGGCGCGTGTGGGATCTGGGAGGACTCGGACTGCTCTGTTTGTGGATGAAGATGCTCACCGCTCGGGCGTGTGGGATCTGGGAGGACTCGGACAGAGAGGGAGAACCGTGGGGGAGCTGCGCTCAACGGCGGGGGGTCCTGCTGCTCTACTGCTGCTGCGGATCGCCGGCGGGGGGTGACGGGCTCGACTGACTCGGGTTCGAGCTCCTGCGAGCGCTCGCGTGAAGGCTGCGGGAGAGGTGCCCCTGGGAGGCGGCTGACTGCTTCTTGGATGAAGGCGCGAGAGGAGGAATTCGGCATGGATGAAGGTGTGCTCTCAACGCTCGGGCGCGTGTGGGATCTGGGAGGACTCGGACTGCTCTGTTTGTGGATGAAGATGCTCACCGCTCGGGCGCGTGTGGGATCTGGGAGGACTCGGACAGAGAGGGAGAACCGTGGGGGAGCTGCGCTCAACGGCGGGGGGTCCTGCTGCTCTACTGCTGCTGCGGATCGCCGGCGGGGGGTGACGGGCTCGACTGACTCGGGTTCGAGCTCCTGCGAGCGCTCGCGTGAAGGCTGCGGGAGAGGTGCCCCTGGGAGGCGGCTGACTGCTTCTTGGATGAAGGCGCGAGAGGAGGAATTCGGCATGGATGAAGGTGTGCTCTCGACGCTCGGGCGCGTGTGGGATCTGAGAGGACTCGGACTGCTCTGTTTGTGGATGAAGATGCTCACCGCTCGGGCGCGTGTGGGATCTGAGAGGACTCGAACAGAGAGGGAGATACACGCGTCGCTAAGCACTGTTCGGGGATGTCACACGAAGCCACTAGACTTCACACACGTCGACCACGCTGCCCAAACGAAACCATCCATCGACGGTCGCAAATAACAAGGAGCAGGGAAATTTATTAATAAGATCCGGTGCAATCCACAACAAAGAGGGAGGGAAGATTCCGGATGTGCATGCAATGCACAGCGCCCTTGCATTAACATGCACGCATATTGAATTACTTCCGGCCTAACAATAAATAAAGCAAGTAATAAATGTGGGGAAACTTAGAACCAAATTGTTGATGGACATACAACTAAAAAAACCGAATACTGCCCACCTTTTCTAAATATAAGTCTTTTTAGATATTTTAAATAGATTACAACATATGGATGTATGTAAACATATTTTAAAGTGTCGATTCACTCATTTTGATCCGTATATAGTTACTTATTGGAATCTCTAAAAAAACTTATATTTGGGAACGGAGGGAGTACATGTCAAAAAAATGCTATCGTTGCAACCACTGCATGTTTGCTATCATTGCAGTTTGATCAATTCTCTCAAATACAACCTCCTTGGTGTAGCTTTTGACAGAATTTTTATTCCGTTGCAACGCATGGACCATTTTCCTAGTATTACTAAATCAAAAACAGAAAAGCAAAATAGAAAATAAAAATAAAAAGAGAGAGAGGGACTTACCTGGCAGAAGCTTACCTGGCGCCCACCAATAGGCCCAGTACTGTAGCTGGCGGCCCAACCCACCACCGCTGCCCCCTGTCGTCTTCCTCCTTGGACAGAAGGACAGGGGCGCGTGCTCGCCGCCTGCTGGCCACGCGCAGGCCACCTCCATCCTGCCTGCTTCACTCCCCCGACGCCCTGAACACGCCACGCAACCCCCTGACCCCTCTCACTCTTCCCCGTGGCCCTCCTCTCCTCTGCTCTCGCTCTCTCTTCCGAAGCCGAGCGGAGCCGTCGCGGCCGCTCGCCATTGCTACGGCCATCGCCTCCTCCTCGACCCCTCGCCGTGCCTGCGAGCTCCGCCTCAACTCTCTCGTCCTCGCCACCGACTCACGCGTCCTCGGCTGCCCTACATCGTCGTCCTCGTCATCGTCTTCACCGACGGGCGCCCGAGATTGCCACCGTTGATTCGCCGGCCCCAGCGCTTCCCCGACGTCGACGTCACCTCTGCTAGCCCCGCAGTGAGCTCCTCTCCAGTCCCCCCTTGTTCCCCTCCTCTAGCTCGTCCTCTAGCAGCTGTCACCGCCAGAGCCGTGAGCTCAGTTCCGCCGGCCATGGCGCCGCCGCGGCCACAGCTCCTGCCTCTCGTGTCGGAGCGCATCAACATGCTCAGGAGGCCCCCAGGAGCCTAACCCACACACTCACTCGCCCTACCGCGCACCCTAGCACTAACCCCGCCAACACCCGAACTCCGGCAGCCGCCAACATCGTCGCCGGCGTCTTTTCCGACCACCCCGAGCCCAAACACCACCACCACTCGACGCGGCAGCCCCCAGCTTCACGTAGATGCTCCCCGCGCGCCAAATAGGGCCCTGCAGTGAAACCCCGACTCCCTCTGCCGCGGATTTGGTCACCGGCGGCTAAACGCCGGCAGCTGACGTGGCCGTCATAGCAGTTAAACACCCCACTAACCACCCCCCTACGCCACTGACACCTGGGCCCTGCTGCCTAACTAATCCTGGTTTAAACCCCTGTTTAGATTAAACTAAAACACTGGCCCCACAGGTCAGCTTGACCTGGCCACGTCACCGTTGACCGGACCCACCTGTCTGTGACACTAAGTGTCTCAGGGTCACTGACCAGTGGGTCCCACTGGTCAGGTTTAACCTGGACCGTGCCCTGTTGACCTGCTAACGTCATGATGATGTCAGGCTGACACACTAATCCTTTTCTGGAATTTAAATAAATCTTAAATGATTTGTTTAATTCAGAAAATGTCTAAAACTTCTAAAAATCATAGAAAATCAACCGTAACTCCAAATCAAATAAGTTATATATGAAAAATGATCAGAAAAATCCAATCTTTCCATCTGTACTAGTTTCATGCATGTTAGAACACTTTAACCTTGCTGTTTAGGTGAAACAAGTTAATGCACTAATATGACTTCATAAAATGGGTTTGCATTTGAATCTTTGGTTCAAATGGACTCATTTCAATATGTTCTAGCTTGCATTAGCCCAAAACACATTCATATTGCCATGTCATAGCATGCATCATATTGTTGCATATCGTCATGTGTTGATTGAGTTCTTTCTCAATTGCCGGTGTTTGTCCCCCCTCGGTAGACGTTGATCCAACGATGAATTCGATGACACCGATGAAAAACTATACTATCTTCAGAAGTGCCAGGCAAGCAAAACCCCCTTGTTCATTCCGATACAATCCCACTCTCTCTCACTCCTGCTCTCTTTTACTGCATTAGGACAACACCGATTCAACTGTTACATGCTGCGGTAGTTGAACCCCTTTCCTCTGCATGACCTGTCATTGCCACAGTAAATAGATGAAACCCACTAGCATGAGTAGGAGTTGTTTGAGCCCTGATGTGCCTACTATTCATGCTTGTTTGTCATGCCTGCTACTGCTTAGAGTTGAGTTAGGTCCGATTCATCGAGGAGGAATTGGAATGTGGTGAACATGTCCTACTGTTGAGAGCTAAGTGTGTGAACACGATTTGGTAAAGGTAGTGGTGAGAGGCCATGTAGGAGTACATGGTGGGTTGTCTCATTGCAGCCGTCCTCAGGAACTGAGTTCTGTGTTTGTGATCCATGAACAGTTACTACCACACATTGGGCTTCGGGCGCTCCAAGCTCTCTCGACTTATTAATCAACCTGATCTCTGTCCAGGAGTTGCAACTAGTTTCTGGTGTTTGTAGGTAGTGTTAGTAGTCTACCAAGTGGCACCCGGTACAGGTGGGCTTGGGACAGACTAGGCACAGTGGCCCGGTGTACCAAGTGGCACCCGGATGGTGGGCTTGGGAACCCTGCTCACATCGTTTGGGGCCGTGAGCGACACCCCGGATGGATCTCCTTGCGGATGGAACCCGAATAGGCGATAAACCTGAACTAGAGACTTGTTGGTTAGTCAGGTCGTGGCCGACTCCCTCACCAGGCTTCCGCTTGAAGGTTGCCGAGATACACAATGTGTACATGGTGGTAAGTGGCGAGAGCGTGTGTGAAGAAGTACACCCCTGCAGGGTTATCATTATCTATTCGAATAGCTGGATTCCTCGGATATGGAAACTTGGACCCCTTGCATAGTTCATAGACAAGTGAAAGTGGATACTCTAAAATGCGCAAGATAAGCATGAGTGCTATGGATGGCCTTCTCGTAGGGAGACGGGAGCGGATCCATAGTGGTGTATTGATATGGTAAATATGTGGACTCGTGTGCGCCATCCCAAAAGAGTTACTCGCAGTCGTAGTATAGGATAGCCACTGAGTCAAAGCTGGCTTGCTGCAGTCAAACTCCACCACCCCCTTTATTGATACCGATGCATATGTAGTTAGTTCTGATGTAAGTCTTGCTGGGTACATTTGTACTCACGTTTGCTTAATTTATGTTTTTGTAGAGAGACTTCAGTCTCGCTAGTAGTTCCACGTGGACTTCGACGTTTAGCTTGTTACCTCAGCTACGATCTTGTGCCCTTGGCAGGATCTGGTAGATAGTCAGGTTTCTCAGCCTTTTTCATTTATAGATGTATGTACTCAGACATGTTCAGCTTCCGCTTGTGCTTTGTTTGTATGCTATGATTGTTGGGTCATGAGACCCATGTTTGTAATATCTCGCTCCTCGGAGCCTAATGAATAAATACTTTGAGTCGTAGAGTCTTGTTGTGATGCCATGTTGTATTGCACATATTGAGCATATTGTGTGTATGATTGAAATGCTTGGTATGTGTGGGATCCGACAACCTAGTTGTTTATCCTTGGTAGCCTCTCTTATGGGGAAATGTAGTCTAGTGTTTCCATGAGTCATAGTAGTCCGCTACAGCCCGGTTCACCGGAGTCCTGCTAGCCCAGCACTACTGCTCCGGAACACTTGACTGGCCGGCATGTGATTCACTTCGTTCCTGTGTCTGTCCCTTCGGGGAAATGTCACGCGGTGACATCCGGAGTCCTGCCTAGCCTGCTACAGCCCGGTTCACCGGAGTCCTGTTAGCCCAGTGCTACAGCCGGATTCACACGCTGCTGACCGACATGCTCGATGTTGATTCATGTATGCCTGTCCCCGTAAGTTAGTGCCACTTTGGGTTCACGGCTAGTCATGTCGGCCCGGGTTCTCTGTCATATGGATGCTAGCGACACTATCATATACATGAGCCAAAATGCGCAAACAGTCCCGAGCCATGGTAAGGCGGCACCCGTGGGAATACCGTGCGTGAGGCCGCAAAGTGATATGAGGTGTTACCGGCTAGATCGATGTGACTTGGAATCGGGGTCCTGACAGCTTTGGTATCAGAGCCTGACCGCCTGTAGGATTACCAAGCCAAACTGGTCGAAGTCGTGTCTAGAAATGCTTTAGTTATATAAGGGAATTGATTATGGAAGGGAACGTAAGGCTCTTTTTACTCCTCTACCTTATGTCCTTCTGATCTGAGTCATCCTCTCTCTTCTACGGGGGTTAAGAACTAGGCTTCTCTTCTATCTCTCAGGATGACGTGTTACTAAACCGTAGTTGCCTAGGATTGTTGAGTTCAAGTCTCAGTTCAGTTTCTAGTACTTCTGTGTGTTAACAGTTGATCTCGGAACCTTGATATTGTGATGTTGAGTGGTAATGCCACCATTTTTGCAGGATGTCTCAAATATCTTTGAGCATTTACAGCCGTTATGCTGTCCGAGTCATCCCAGGTTTCTAAACAATCTGATGCATTTGCAAATCCTTTCTTTCCGTTCCCGATGTCCTTTTGGTCAGAATAAGCACACTAATCAATGAGTTGAGGTACTCTGTTTTCTTGACATATATGTTCGAGCTATTATTATGACACTAGGGTATCTTAGAGATAGTAATCTAGACATGTTTGGTGTTCCCTGTGTGATGATTCTGGCCACCATTCTCGATAGCATCTCGTGATGTTATTTAGTTAGTAGGTATTCTATTTCCGGGTCCTTGGACCCAAGATTCACCCTACTTACCTCATGTTGATAGTGTTTGCTCGTTCCTTTAGGATATTAGTAACCTTTGCGATAGTCCTCGAGGTTCGTGGTATTTCCTTCTTCCAAATACCATGAACCAGTACGACAGAAGTTATTTGAACCAAAAGATCACAATCAGAGTACTATTGAGGAGTTCTCCATTCATAATTGTGACTCTGCCAGTCCTACCTCTCTGCATGGTTTATCCGGAAGAAACATGTTGAACTTGGTTCGACATACTAATCTATGCATCCACAACTCAGAAAGTTATATGTTCCTTTGAGTTGTCCCCCTTCATTTATATTCCGACCTTCATCTATCAATTGATAGTCAAGAGTATGTGAGCATTCGTTCATCGGTGCCTATCGCTCTTGTGGTCCATCAAGCCATTCTATTCCAGAATGACTAGGAGAAACAAACTCTAGTACCTCATCCATATCTAGGATTGGGTCAAACTAGTTGTATTCCACAGATCAAAATGTCAATCTAGTTTTTGTTCTGTTCTACCTTGGAGTATTACCATCTTTATATCAAGAATGTCATGGGAATTGCACACCATCTCATGAATTCTTGGTACAGTAATACTTCTCGCCATCATTATTCATTCCTCGGTCTTTGTGTTCTTGTGACCGGAATGCCGACAAGTGAACCATGATGTGTGAAATCAATATTCTTAGCAACTCCGTTGCTTGGTAGTTAATGGACAATACTCTCATTCTTAGCGTGTTGGTTATTGAGTCATCATTCTAAGAATGATCATGCTAACTAGTCCTTATTTGTGGTGCACTCTTCGATCAATGAGTTAGGATTGTGTCAATTCCTCACCCTTTTGATCATATCATCTTGCCTCGAAAGCAAGATTGCTCCCGAGCTTAATAACTTTTCGGTGGTTCATGATTTTCCGGATATCTTCACGGAAGTATCACCAGGTCGTCCCCTGGCCGATATGTTGAGTTCGTGATCAAGTTGGTTTTCCAATAAACCACCCTTTCTCCAAGAATCCGTGTTGGATACCCCTGAGCTAGTTGGTTAAGTTGAACAACAACTTGGAGAGTTGGAAGATAAAAGCTTGCCTAACTTAGTTCGTTCCAAAGGGATATTCTTGTGTAGTGTGTGTTGAAGAAAGATGATATCTTCATCGATTGATCCCTGTGATCAGTTGTTGGACCTATTGTCTTATCAATCCTTTGATTTGAGTGTGGGCTATCGTCAAATCAAATCAGTACCAACGATGTTCGTAATGTTGTCTTACTCGTGCTTGATCCCTCGAGCATACACCATTACATCTTTTGGTCTGACCAATACTAACACATTGTTCACGCAATGGTGGAAGTCTAGTGATATGGAAATTCTGATGAGTTGCTGTTGAGCCCAACAGCAGCATCTTGTCTCCTCCATGATTCATGTTGAACATTGAGCTAGTGTTGGAAACTTTTGTAAGCATTGCCTTCGTGTTCCGTTCATGAGGTATATGTTTTGGTGAAAGAAGTGACTTTCTCTGATTCACGTGCATTTGGTGCAAGTTGCCGCCGTGAGTTTGATGAAGATTGTTTTGTTTCCTGTGGTACCATCCCAAGTCAGTCATGCACGTGCGAAGTGCTCTATGGTTGCTAGGTTGGCCGCCTCCACTCCATATGTGTTCCTAGCACACCAAGCCACTGACTGATTTTCTCAAGGAGAAGGAGTCCCTTCACAAGAGCTAATCCAGACTTATGAAAAGACTTTGATATCCTTGATGATGGTTCCCCACCTGAACTCGGTAGTGTTTTGTTGTAGGACTTCTACGTGATCATGCTTGTCTTGGGCATCATGTTCACATGTATGTAGTAGAATCAGCTCATGTTTTGGAGCTTGCTATCGTAGTTCATTTCCTGAGAATCTCGCAACATCATTTCGTCAGTTTGTGTTGCAAAATTTCTTTTCCAGACATGTTGTCTGAAATGTTTCGTTACCAACCAGATCTGAATCTCAGGCAGATATGATGGTTGGAGCTATTCGAAGATCTATGATGTAGGTCCCGACAAGATTGTTGTTCTGGCCGACACACCTAGCTAGAAAATCTATCATTGTAGTATCTCGATTGAGAATTTTTTTTCCATCTTCTCCATGAGGACTTCGTGCGACTTATTGTAGAAGTTGCTCCCCAGGAATTCATGTGCTCCCAGTTCCTTCGATTATGCTATAATCATTCAAACAGTGGAATCATTTTCTACTGTTGAGCTTCTACCCAATTACTAGAATCATTCCCAGCGTTTGCATTTTGTTCCCAGCCTGCACCCGCCGTGGTGCCATCCTACCATGGGTCCCATCCATTCCCGATGATAAGAAAAATCATCCCTTGCGTTGTCTTCAACAAGGTAGTCCACATCATCCATTCTAGTCCGAGTATACCATCCCTTAGTACTCCACCAAACGATTGTTGTGATTGCCTTAGGCTGGTATAAGGAGTTTCAATGATCTCGGAATCAAAAGTAATTCTTTTTGCCACTTAAGGGAATGTTTCTGCGAGTCACCTTCCTTAAGATGTCTCGTTATGATATCATGGCAACTCAACTCCTCGCTACGTCGTTATCGAGCGTGGAATTGTTTCCTACCAAATCGAGCCACCACCTTCTATTTCTTATCACCCCGATGAGTGTCTCGTGTCTTAGCTAAAGAGATATTCCTACGTCTCATTCCGTGAGTTGATCCTGAGTTGTTCGATCTTCGAGAAGATCAATCCTTCTAGAGTTTCCCTTTCTCCTTCGTGTCGTGTTGGGCAAAGATCTCGAAGGCCAAGACGTCAAGATCATGTGGTAGAACGAATCAACATCTTCGATGAGGGCACTTGGATCATGAAGATCGTGCTAGCTTTGTATCCCCTCTGTCTTCTTACCTCACATCTTGAATCTCAGGACGAGATTGTTGTTTAGTGGGGGTGAGTTGTCACAGCCCTAGCATTGGCCTTGCTTGTCATTGCATCATCATCTTGCATCATGTCTAAATTTCTCAGAAACTTGAAATGGGGACTAACCAAACCCTAGCACCAAATGAATTCGAATAGGCTCAAATAAAATCACTTCCAATAAACCCAAAGTGACTTCAGGAAAAGTCTATCATTTTTGAAACTGGTGAAAACCTCTGACAAAAATGGGTGCATATTTTCCCTAGGTCATTTCAGGTTATTGGATTAAATCATAAGTATTTGAATTGGAGCATTTAATGGCTATAAATATTTTAAATGCTTCAATAATTCCAAAAACATTTGAGGGCTGTTAGTAAACATTTTAAAAGTGCCCACAAATTTTCCCAGGAGTTTTAAAAATGGTTTAGTATTATTACTAAATCAAAAACAGAAAAGCAAAATAGAAAATAAAAATAAAAAGAGAGAGAGGGACTTACCTGGCAGAAGCTTACCTGGCGCCCACCAATAGGCCCAGTACTGTAGCTGGCGGCCCAGCCCACCACCGTTGCCCCCTGTCATCTTCCTCCTTGGACAGAAGGACAGGGGCGCGTGCTCGCCGCCTGCTGGCCACGCGTAGGCCACCTCCACCCTGCCTTCTTCACTCCCCCGACGGCCTGAACACGCCACGCAACCCCCTGACCCCTCTCACTCTTCCCCGTGGCCCTCCTCTCCTCTGCTCTTGCTCTCTCTTCCGAAGCCGAGCGGAGCCGTCGCCGCCGCTCGCCGTTGCTGCGGCCACCGCCTCCCCCTCGACCCCTCGCCGTGCCTGCGAGCTCCGCCTCAACTCTCTCGTCCTCGCCACGGACTCACGCGTCCTCGGCTGCCCTACATCGTCGTCCTCGTCATCGTCTTCACCGACGGGCGCCCGAGATTGCCACCGTTGATTCGCCGGCCCCAGCGCTTCCCCGACATCGCCGTCACCTCTGCTAGCCCCGTAGTGAGCTCCTCTCCAGTCCCCCTTTGTTCCCCTCCTCTAGCTCGTCCTCTAGCAGCTGTCACCGCCAGAGCCGTGAGCTCAGTTCCGCCGGCCATGGCACCGCCGCGGCCACAGCTCCTGCCGCTCGTGTCGGAGCGCATCAACATGCTCAGGAGGCCTCCAGGAGCCTAACCCACACACTCACTCGCCCTACCGCGCACCCTAGCACCAACCCCGCCAACACCCGAACTCCGGCAGCCGTCAACATCGTCGCCGGCGTCTTTTCCGACCACCCCTAGCCCAAACACCACCACCACTCGACGCGGCAGCCCCCCAGCTTCACGTAGATGCTCCCCGCGCGCCAAATAGGGCCCTGCAGCGAAATCCCGACTCCCTCCGCCGCGGATTTGGTCACCGGCGGCTAAACGCCGGCAGCTGATGTGGTCGTCATTAGCAGTTAAACACCCCACTAACCAACCCCCCCTACGCCACTGACACTGGGCCCTGCTGCCTAACTAACCCTGGTTTAAATCCCTGTTTAGATTAAACTAACGCATGGGCCCCACAGGTCAGCTTGACCTGGCCACGTCACCGTTGACCGGACCCACTTGTCTGTGACACTAAGTGTCTCAGGGTCACTGACCAGTGGGTCCGACTGGTCAGGTTTGACCTGGACCGTGCCCTGTTGACCTGCTGACATCATGATGATGTCAGGCTGACACACTAATCCTTTTCCGGAATTTAAATAAATCTTAAATGATTTGTTTAATTCAGAAAATGTCTAAAACTTCTAAAAATCATAGAAAATCAACCGTAACTCCAAATCAAATAAGTTATATATGAAAAATGATCAGAAAAATCCAATCTTTCCATCTGTACTAGTTTCATGCATGTTAGAACACTTTAACCTTGCTGTTTAGGTGAAACAAGTTAATGCACTAATATGACTTCATAAAATGGGTTTGCATTTGAATCTTTGGTTCAAATGGACTCATTTCAATATGTTCTACCTTGCATTAGCCCAAAACACATTCATATTGCCATGTCATAGCATGCATCATATTGTTGCATATCGTCATGTGTTGATTGAGTTCTTTCTCAATTGCCGGTGTTTGTCCCCCCTCGGTAGACGTTGATCCAGCGATGAATTCGATGACACCGATGAAGAACTATACTATCTTCAGAAGTGCCAGGCAAGCAAAACCCCCTTGTTCATTCCGATACAATCCCACTCTCTCGCTCCTGCTCTCTTTTACTGTATTAGGACAGCACCGATTCAACTGTTACATGCTGCGGTAGTTGAACCCCTTTCCTCTGCATGACCTGTCATTGCCACAGTAAATAGATGAAACCCACTAGCATGAGTAGGAGTTGTTTGAGCCCTGATGTGCCTACTCATTCATGCTTGTTTGTCATGCCTGCTACTGCTTAGAGTTGAGTCAGGTCCGATTCATCGGGGAGGAATTGGAATGTGGTGAACATGTCCTACTGTTGAGAGCTAAGTGTGTGAACACGATTTGGTAAAGGTAGTGGTGAGAGGCCATGTAGGAGTACATGGTGGGTTGTCTCATTGCAGCCGTCCTCAGGAACTGAGTTTTGTGTTTGTGATCCATGAACAGTTACTACCACACATTGGGCTCCAGGCACTCCAAGCTCTCTCGACTTATTAATCAACCTGATCTCTGTCCAGGAGTTGCAACTAGTTTCTGGTGTTTGTAGGTAGTGTTAGTAGTCTACCAAGTGGCACCCGGTACAGGTGGGCTTGGGACAGACTAGGCACAGTGGCCCGGTGTACCAAGTGGAACCCGGATGGTGGGCTTGGGAACCCTGCTCACATCGTTTGGGGCCGTGAGCGACACCCCGGCCGGATCTCCTTGCGGATGGAACCCGAATAGGCGATAAACTTGGACTAGAGACTTGTTGGTTAGTCAGGTCATGGCCGACTCCCTCGCCAGGCTTCCGCTTGAAGGTTGCCAAGATACACGATGTGTACATGGTGGTAAGTGGCGAGAGCGTATGTGAAGAAGTACACCCCTGCAGGGTTATCATTATCTATTCGAATAGCCGGATTCCTCGGATATGGAAACTTGGACCCCTTGCATAGTTCATAGACAAGTGAAAGTGGATACTCTAAAATGCGCAAGATAAGCGTGAATGCTATGGATGGCCTTCTCGTAGGGAGACGGGAGCGGATCCATAGTGGTGTATTGATATGGTGAATATGTGGACTCGTGTGCGCCACCCCAAAAGAGTTACTCGCAGTCGTAGTATAGGATAGCCACTGAGTCAAAGCTGGCTTGCTGCAGTCAAACTCCACCACCCCCTTTATTGATACCGATGCATATGTAGTTAGTTCTGATGTAAGTCTTGCTGGATACATTTGTACTCACGTTTGCTTAATTTATGTTTTTGTAGAGAGACTTCAGTCTCGCTAGTAGTTCCATGTGGACTTCGATGTTTAGCTTGTTACCTCACCTACGATCTTGTGCCCTCGGCAGGATCTGGTAGATAGTCAGGTTTCTCAGCCTTTTTCATTTATAGATGTCTGTACTCAGACATGTTAAGCTTCCGCATGTGCTTTGTTTGTATGCTATGATTGTTGGGTCATGAGACCCATGTTTGTAATATCTCGCTCCTCGGAGCCTAATGAATAAATACTTTGAGTCGTAGAGTCTTGTTGTGATGCCATGTTGTATTGCACATATTGAGCATATTGTGTGTATGATTGAAATGCTTGGTATGTGTGGGATCCGACAACCTAGTTGTTTATCCTTGTTAGCCTCTCTTATGGGGAAATGTAGTCTTGTGTTTCCATGAGCCATAGTAGTCCGCTACAGCCCGGTTCACCGGAGTCCTGCTAGCCTAGCAGTACTGCTTCGGAACACTTGACCGACCGGCATGTGATTCACTTCGTTCCTGTGTCTGTCCCTTCGGGGAAATGTCACGCGGTGACATCCGGAGTCCTGCCTAGCCTGCTATAGCCCGGTTCACTGGAGTCCTGTTAGCCCAGTGCTACAGCCGGATTCACACGCTGCTGACCGACATGCTTGATGTTGATTCATGTATGCCTGTCCCCGTAAGTTAGTGCCACTTTGGGTTCACGACTAGTCATGTCGGCCCGGGTTCTCTGTCATATGGATGCTAGCGACACTATCATATACGTGAGCCAAAAGGCGCAAACGGTCCCGAGCCATGGTAAGGCGACACCCGTGGGAATACCGTGCTTGAGGCCGCAAAGTGATATGAGGTATTACCGGCTAGATCGATGTGACTTGGAATCGGGGTCCTGACGGCAGAAGCGCCCTAGGGTTTCTCGGGAAGGAGGGGATCGAGAGACGCTAGATTAGTAGGGTGGACGGCTTAGATCGAATAAAGGGAGTGATCCGTGGGCTGCGTCCTGATTGGTTCAAAAATGAGCAGTCCGAAAATTACTTTTGTTAGTGCTAAAAACAGGGGGTTGAAGCAGCTACCGAAAATATTTCGCAAAATGGCATCACTAAGATTTTCACTTAAGTTAGACCACGTTTCGTGGATGATTATTAGTTTGATTGCATTTCCGATCTTTCTAGCTATTTCGTGAAACAGTCAATTCGGCAAGAAGCGGGTCAAATTTGAACTACATGTGTTTTATAGTTTTCTATTTATTTTTTTCAAAAAAACATTTTTAGTTACAAAAGTATCTATTTCATCATGGACAAACCGAGATTTTTGCATTATTAAGCACCTAACTAAGAACGGGCGTGCGGTCAAATTTGATCACATTTTGAAATTCATTAAAAAATGGAAAACATTTAACCTATTATGGTTAGTTGAAATAAACGAATATTTTGTGCATGTGTGTATTTAGGGATGACAAACAATGTTGATTTGGGAGGTTTTCATTTTCTTTGCTCAAAAGAACCATTTTTCATTTTCTAAGCGACCAAAATGTGTTTTTTATGAAGGAACTACCATACATTTGTTGCAAAATGGCACTAAATCATTTTTATAAAATATTAGTCCATATTTAATGTATAATTGACCAAACAGTTGGGTGTCAAAAGTTTTTATCCACCTCTGGTGAAAAAGACAAATTTCCGCCGATTCAGTAGGAAGCGGGTCAAATTTGAACTGCAGCTACCTCATAGTTTGCTCTTTATTTTTTCCAAAAATCATTTCTAGGTAAAAAAGTATCTATTTAATCACAGAAACACCAAAAAAAATTCAAGATTCAACAACTAGCTATGAACTGTCAAGCCCGCCGTTTTGACCGCATTTTGAAATGGGCATAAAAATTTCAAAAAAATCAAAAAATTGGAAAACCTTCACATTGTGTCATTATATGTGATCAAGTTACCAGGAAAAATAATAAACTTGTAATACGGTAATTTTTTTTAAAAAAGAGTTCTCAGAAACGAGCTATCATGTGTGGAGATCAATGACTTTCAAGCCAAATGATCAATCTTATGGCCACATTCATGGAATAGTTTGTTGAAATGATCTAATATTGTGCACAAGGGTGCATATTGGAATGGCAAACAATGTTGCCTAAGGAAATTTTCATTTTCTTTAGACGAAAAAATCATTTTCCATTTTTCAAGTGCCCCAAATGAGGTTTTTTGTGAAGAACCTACCAAATAATTGTTGCAAAATTGGATCAAATCAATTTTATAAAATACTAGGCCATAATTAATGCACAATTGACCAAATGGTTGGGTGTAAAAAGTTTTGATCCACCTCTAGTGAAAAAGACAAATTTCCGCTGATTTAGGAGGAAGCGGGTCAAATTTGAACTACGACTGCCTCATAGTTTGCTATTTATTTTTTACAAAAATCATTTCTATGTACAAAAGTATCTATTTAATCAGAGAAACACCAAAAAAATTCTAAGATTTAACCACTAGCTAGGGACGGTCATTCCCACCGTTTTGAGTACATTTTGAAACGGGCATAAAAAATTCAAGAAAAATCAAAAAATTGGAAAACCTTCGCATTGTGTCATTATATGTGACCAAGTTTTCAGGAAAAATAACAAACTTGTAATACGGCAATTATTTTAAAAAAGTGTTCTCAGAAATGAGCTATCATGTGTGAAGATTCATGGCTTTCAACCCAAATGCTCGATCTTATGGCCACATTCATGGCATAGTTTGTTCAAATGATCTCATATTGTGCACAAGGGTGCATATTGGAATGGAAAACAATGTTGCCTAAGGAAGTTTTCATTTTCTTTGGACGAAAAAACCATTTTCCATTTTTCGAGTGCCCAAAAGGAGGTTTTTTGTGAAGGACCTCCCAAATAATTGTTGCGAAATTGGACCAAATCAATTTTCTAAAATACTAGGACATATTTAATGCACAATTGACAAAATGGTTGGGTGTAAAAAGTTTTGATCCACCTCTCGTGAAAAAGACAAATTTCCACCGATTCAGTTGGAAGCGGGTCAAATTTGAACTGTAGCTGCCTTGTAGTTTGCTCTTTATTTTTTTCAAAAATCATTTCTAGGTACATAAGTATCTATTTAATTAGAGAAACACCAAAAAAATTCTAAGATTCAACCACTAGCTAGGAACGGTCATTCCCGCCGTTTTGACCGCATTTTGAAACGGGCATAAAAAATTCAAAAAAATCAAAAAATTGGGAAACCTTCACATTGTGTCATTATATGTGGTCAAGTTACCAGTAAAAATAACAAACTTGTAATACGGCAATTATTTTTAAAAAGTGTTCTTAGAAATGAGCTATCACGTGTGGAGATCTATGGCTTTCAAGCCAAATGATCAATCTTATGGCCACATTCATAGCATAGTTTATTCAAATGATATCATATTATGCACAAGGGTGCATATTAGAATGGCAAACAATGTTGCCTAAGGAAGTTTTCATTTTCTTTGGACTAAAAAACCATTTTCCATTTTTCGAGTGCCCAAAAGGAGGTTTTTTTGTGAAGGACCTCCAAAATAATTGTTGCAAAATTGGACCAAATTAATTTTCTAAAATATTAGGACATATTTAATGCACAATTGACAAAATGGTTGGGTGTAAAAAGTTTTGATCCACCTCTCATGAAAAAGACAAATTTCCGCTGATTCAGCTGGAAGCGGGTCAAATTTGAACTGCAGCTGCCTCATAGTTTGCTATTTATTTTTTCCAAAAATAATTTCTAGTTGCATAAGTACCTATTTAATCATAAATACATGGTTTTGTGGCGACAAGTCAAGGTTTGGGCGGTGGCCGAGGGCCCCAACTTTAGAGCGCGTAAACTTGCATGCCCGCCGCGTGGTCACCGCGTGACCATGGCGTTGCCATGTGTTCTGGGCGGCCTAGGCATGTCTAGTGGGTTGGGCACTCCCAGGGTAGGTGCTAGGAAGAAAATTAAAACATAAGATTCTCACGAGGAGACCGATCGATGCTCAAACATGAATTATCAGCCAAGTGTTTGATTAGCGTATGGAAAATGTACATGGCTAATGGGCGTGAGTTTTGGCTGAGGATGATCAGTTACTAAGAAGACCGTCTTTACAAATTTTCAGCTCAAAAAGGAGGAGCCTAGGTGGTCTTGCTTTGCAAAGCACCACACTGGACATAAATACGAATGTTGAAGCTGGGCTCAAAATAATAAATGGATTGAGTTGGCATTTGGTGGAGGATCAAAATTGGATCAAATCATTTTTCTAAAATATTAGGCCATATTTTATGTACAATTGACCTAATGGTTGGGTGTCAAAACCTTTCCATCCACCTCTTATGAAAACGAAAAAAATTCGCCGTTTCAGCTGAAAGCGGGTCAAATTTGAAGTGCAGCTGCCTCATTGTTTGCTCTTTATTTTTTTCAAAAATCATTTTTAGGTACACAGTGCAGCTGCCTCATTGTTTGCTCTTTATTTTTTTCAAAAATCATTGTTTTATTCAACCCCTAGCTATTTGAACTACATTTGTTTCACAGTTTTCTCTTTATGTTTCCAAAAAAATCATTTCTAGGTACGCAACTAGTTATTTCATTAGAGATCCAACAAATGTTTTGAAAGACTCCCTCTAGCTACGACGATCATGCTGCCGTTTTGACCACAATTATAGGGTGTTTTCATTTTCCTATTCTCGCAATTTTATATTTTTAAGTTGTTTCGAGATTTTCCTATAATGAAGAACCTTTTTTCTAGAGAGATAAAATTTTAGAAAATGGTTTATTGACTTCAAAAAGTTTTCATAATATTTCGATAATGTTCATGATTTTTGGAAAAATGTTCATTGAATTAAAAAATGTTCTTGAATTCAAAACATTTCATGAAATTTATTTTTTTCATTCAATTTAAAGAATTTGTTAACATACTTCTGAATTCGCAAACGTTGTTTTGCATTAGTGTACATTTTTTGAATTATAATCCTTTTTGTAATCCCCAATTTTTTTATGAAGCAAAAATAAAAACGGAAAACAAAACAGAAAACAAAAAAATAACGAAAAAAGAGGGAGCCCGGCCTGGGCCGGCCCATGTTCTAGCATAGCATCGACACTAGCTTTTATTCCTGAATGGGCCAAAGCCTAGGCGACACACAAAAATGTTAAAAGAAAAAAAATAGGAGGTGGCCTCGTCCGAACAAGGCCCAAGCCCAGTCGAAGAGAAGCCTTAAGTAGGCCGCGCGCGCTACCCGATCAACAAAGTGGTGGTAGCCTGGTTGTTTGCTTCTCTAAACGAGACTTAGACGTTGCCGGTTCGAGTCGCACGGGAGCCACTTTTTGCTAAAATATGTGAGTGGTCAAATCAACTGCTAAAAGTGACACATAGGCAAAAAATGACACGACATGTAGGCGGAACTGATGATGTGGCGTCCAGTCATACCAATGCATCCATGTTTAGAACGTTATGACCATTTATATTGGTCGTGATCAGCTAAAATATGGCAGCGGACCAGTGCAGTCTGCTTTCTGACCAAAATGGTCGTTATGGTTTAGAGTTTGGAACTCCTCGAACAGCTTTTGACCAATTGGTCTCAAATGGTCGTAGATTTACGATCAATTCTTGTAGTGCCAGAGAACAAATATAGGACTTTAGAGAAAGACTCGAAAGAGGAATATGGGAGCCCAGAGAGCAAACATAGGACCCAAGAGGACGAATATAGAACTCTAGAGGAAGACTCAGAAGACGAATATGGCAGCCCCCGGGAAAGCGTAGAGGTTATGCAGACTAAAAAGAGTACATGTTTCCATATATTTATATTGATGCGCTGTGGGTTCTTATTTCGTCCCCAGGCCCTTGAATTATCAAGCCTAGGGACAAGGTGGCTACTGGCTGGATCGAATAATTCTTTAAAAATGCACATATATGCTAAGTATATCCTTCGTGGTTTTAGTTTAAATATGACAATTATTTTGGAATGAAGGGGAATTTCCGAACTTCAATTAGGCCAGTGGTGATTAAAATGTGGTGAAACATTTCGGGTTGAATTGAAGAAGAAAAAATATTACCTCCGTATCAAAATGTTAACCACTTTTTGCTAAAATATGTGAGTGGTCAAACCAACTGCTAAAAGTGACACGTAGGCAAAAATGACACGACACGTAGGCGGAATTGATGATGTGGCGTCCAGTCATACCAATGCATCCATGTTTAAAACGTTATGACCATTTATATTGGTCGTGATCAGCTAAAATATGGCAGCGGACCAGTGCAGTCTGCTTTCTGACCAAAATGGTCGTTATGGTTTAGAGTTTGGAGCTCCTCGAACAGCTTTTGACCAATTGGTCTCAAATGGTCGTAGATTTACGATCAATTCTTGTAGTGCCAGAGAACAAATATAGGACTTTAGAGAAAGACTCGGAAGAGGAATATGGGAGCCCAGAGAGCAAACATAGGACCCAAAAGGACGAATATAGAACTCTAGAGGAAGACTCAGAAGACGAATATGGCAGCCCCCGGGAAAGCGTAGAGGTTATGCAGACTAAAAAGAGTACATGTTTCCATATATTTATATTGATGCGCTGTGGGTTCTTATTTCGTCCCCAGGCCCTTGAATTATCAAGCCTAGGGACAAGGTGGCTACTGGCTGGATCGAATAATTCTTTAAAAATGCACATATATGCTAAGTATATCCTTCGTGGTTTTAGTTTAAATATGACAATTATTTTGGAATGAAGGGGAATTTCCGAACTTCAATTAGGCCAGTGGTGATTAAAATGTGGTGAAACATTTCGGGTTGAATTGAAGAAGAAAAAATATTACCTCCGTATCAAAATGTTAACTACTTTTTTGCTACCAATGTGAGAATCATCAACCAACTCAACCTCAAGGCAGATTTCAATAATTTTTTTGCAGAAGTCCACAAATTTCTAAGTTCGTAATTTGTTGCAACGCGACTCGGCAGCCAACTCAAACATAACTACGTTTGCTAAAAACCTCGACCCAGCAGCCGAGTGCACTCGGCCCACCGTTGGTCACGACGTACGTGATCACTGGGCGCCACGACGCCGCTTGCCGGCCCCCGCGCCCTTCCCGCCGCCTTCCGGCTTGAGCACCTGCGCCGCGTAGGCCAGTGCCTGCTGCGCCTCCGCAAGCTCCCTCTTCTTGGCATTGCCCAGCTCCTTCTTCAGCTGGCTGATCTCGCCCTTGGCCTTGGACAGAGCCATCTCCTTCGCGCGCAGCTCCGACCGAAGCACGTCGCCGCCGCCGCCGCCACCACCAGCAGGAGCAGCCGCCTTTCTCTTCTTCCCTGTGGCCGTGGGCGGCGCTGCACCTTGGGAAGCTCCCGTCCCTGCGCACAGAAACAATCCAACATTAGAACATTCTCCACTCCATCCATCTATCCACATGTGCCTATACAGTAGTGACACCCATACGTACCGAGACACGCCGGGGCGCGGCTAATCTTGGCGGCGACGAGGTTGCTCTCGGACAGGTACGTCTTCAGGTCGACGACGCCCTGCCCCTGCGACAGCCGGCACGCCACGGCCGCATCGCTGCCGGTGAGCATGGGGTCGCTCGTCGCCTACTTCGTCGGGGAGCCCCACCGCACGGGGCACCGCCAGGGCGCGCCCGGCGGAGGCGACACGAGCAGGAACTCCTCCTTCCACCCCTTGACGGACGTGGGGAGCCCGGTGAAGAGCGCCGGGACGCTCTCCCTGGAGCGGAAGGAGAACCAGCCCTTCCCGTTGGGGAGCGGCGTGAGGGCGAAGAAGTGGCGGAACACGGGCAGGGAGGGCGCGCCGGCGCGGCGGAAGTGGCAGAGCACCGCGAACCCGGCCAGGACGCGCCACCCGTTGGGCGCGAGCTGCGACGGCGCGATGCCGAAGTGCGCGAGCGCGTCGCTGAAGAAGGGGTGCAGCGGCAGGCGCATGCCCGCGGCGAACGCCTGCGTGTGCACGCAGATCGGCACCGCCGCGGCGCCGCCTCGGGCTCCGCGCGCGGCGGGAGGGGGCGGCACGCACGCTGCCTGGGCGGGGCCGGCGAGGTGCAGGCCGAACCCCTCCGGGATGCCGTACCTGGTGCGGAGGCCGGCGAGGGACTCCTGCGTGCGCAGCGTCGACTTGAACTCCTCAGCCGCCGGCCAAGAGAGCGCCGCCCGATCGTCCTGTCCATGTACACCTCGGCCTGCTCCTGCTCCTGCTCTCGGAGGACCCGGACGCGGCTTGACGTCCTCCCCGGCGACTCCCCCGCCGTAGCCGTAGCCGTAGCCATAGTCACGGCGCCAATGCGTCGTCACCGCCGGCTTGACGTCATCCTCGTCGTAGTAGGAGGACGGAAACCACGACGACATGGCGGTCCGGAATCTGGACGGGGTTGGCCGATGGAGGGAGGCTTGAATTTCTGGGTGGCGGCGGTTTGGATCTGGGGAGAGGAACGAACGGGCGGGCCACTTTTAACGTTCGTGGGGGCTTCCTTCCGGGGGAAGGTTGGCTTGTTTTATGGAAAGTGGAAACGGATCATGAGCGAGCGATTCGACTGCAGGAGAAGATTGCGTTGGACTTAATCAAGAACGTTACAGTGACTCCCATCTTCATTCAAGCGCTGGGATATAGTACCCTATTTAAAGAAATGTTGATTTGTATAGGGTTTTTTTTCTTTTCCAGAGGTAATGTGTTTGTGCGGTTAGATTTTTTAGGAAACCCTCATAACCCTCGAACGTTCACCAGGAGGCATGTCACGTGAACGATTTGCATGGCAATTTTTTTTTTCGATGGCAAGTTTAGTTGGCAAGCATGGCAAATCCATCCAGTTTATTTGTTTTTGTCAGGATTTGTCGGGCTTGCTAACTAAATTTGTTTATTCTCGCGACATCTAAATTGCCATAAAAAAGTTTGTTTTGCCGAGTAAGTGGGTACACAATTTTGAGTATTATTATTTAGATGAACATACATTTATAGAAACTATAAATGAAGTATTTTGAAAAAGATTAAAGAAGGATAAAATGGTATTGTTATTTTTAGTTGACGGATCTAATATCTTTTACGTAGCCAAAGTTTGAAAAGTTTAGATACACACACTCCAACATATCGTTTGTATCTAAAAATGAAGTGACTTTGTGTACTACTACTTTTTTCTCTATCAATAGTTTGCCCTTGATGCTAGCTTTTGTTCGAGTTGACTTAAAACATACATATGACTCATAAATAAATCATGTGCTTGGTTCTTCGACTTGCACTTATGTAGGCACCAAAAAGAAAACTAAGCTTTGGTGTAATGTTTCTTTACACATTTCGATGAATTTGTAACCAAAGTTAAATATAAACATATATAGATCATACATGTAAGACTTCTTATGTTATCTTCCTCCACCCACCTCAACACATTCATGATTGTGGTATGTTGTTCAATTAGCGCAATGTCATGAAGCGAGATGCTTCCATGTACTCACTCACTCTTAGGCTTAGCTTGTCTTCGTTTTTTGTCATTGTGCCTATTGCATCAACATTTGTTTTAAGGACATCAACTTATATTATTCATCCATACTTAAACATCTTACCATATAGTTAACACAATTTTTTGCTCTTAACCCTTAAATCTACCACCACAAAACACATTGTTTTCTTCCTTCATAAAATACATTCACTTTCACACATACCAAATGAACATGTATGTCCCTCTTACCACGCGAATTGATGTTTTGTTAAGATGCATTCTACACTATGTGGTTCTTTTGAATCTTCCTCCCTTTGAAGCTTCCAGTCAACATCATCGCTAAAACCCAAGTCATGAATGCTTATGCTCATTTTCATTCTAGTCTTGTCGAATTATTTTCTTGAACTAGCAAATTCATTAATGTTGACACATCTACTACGGGTTCTGCATTTTCCACTCATCAAAAGCAAGCCATGGATGCTCACACATCCAAGGAATGTCGGGTTGGCATGTCACATTTGTCATTGCATACTACATGTTATCTAATGAAAACCAAATAATTTTATAAGTATTTCAACTTGAAATTGATTAACCTACGTAAATCCAACCCCTAACTACATTTTCCATCTTAATTAGTTCAACTTCGTACATAAGTAAATGTGTACTCTCTTACTCACGCTCGCCATAGTTTTTTTTTCCTGGTACCAGGTTGTTGTTTTTTGCGCATGCATGTTTTATCTATTGACTACCGTACTTACATCCCCTCCACAAATGCTTTTATTACCTTTTGTCATGCATACCTTGCACAATTCTTATACATGTATATGCTTTTACTGGTCCAATTTCTATTAATTCGATATTACAATCCACATTTTAATCTTTGGTTGTCATCTCTATCACTACTTTTTTTACTTAAAAATAAACTAACATTCTATCTTGCACATTTTCTCTCCACCATCCCTTCGTCCAACCTTCCACATACGCTTACCTTCACCTTCCATCTGTTTTTCATCCCTCCAGTTATTCTTTGGAAACAGTTTTTAATTTGATCGGTCAAATCAGATTAATATTTGGTAATGCAATAAATTCACGAGAAGGAATCAATCACGATCGGTAATTATTTGGTATGGTAACACGATAAATTTAAATTCACGAGAAGAAATAAATCACGATCGGTCATTACTCGGTAACACAATAAATTCACTGAAAGAAATCAATCACAACGTTCATCATTCCTTTCCCATGTTACAAAGCACGGGCGCATGCAGGCAACGCTCATGGAGTGTGGAATGCAAGAGGCGATCCCCAACGAGCCAACTATTCTTTTACCTAGCGACCAATCTTTTTTCAAGGAACCCACATAGAGGTCGATTATCATTTGAGGCTATTTTGGATTATCCATTTTTCTCTTTTGGATATCTTGGTTTCTTGTGATTTTCTTTTGATTTTCTTTGATGATGTACAAGAGTAGTGCACATCAATGAACACGAACACACCACACACACAAACTTGGCATGTACACATGCAAGCACATGGGGAAGTACGCATGTCAAAACATAGAAATACACATGCTGACTTGGAAAATACACAAACTATCTTGACACTGCCTTGGAAAGTAAATACTCCATGAGCGTTGGTACGTACACACAACTTAGGAATAACGTGAGAAAACACAAGCATATGAAAAGTAGACATACTACAAAAAGGAACACACTAAGAGCAACTCCAACGGGCTGACCCAAACGAACAGCGATTTCATCTGCTTTTTATCCGTTTGGGTCGGCCGCCCGCCCTGTTTTTGATATGGGTTAGCAGCGCGTCCAACACGCCGATCCATATGTGCAGGCATGGCCGGCTGGCCGGCCAATTTTACATTGATTTGCATTCAAACATATTGTGAAATGAAAATGTTAACAAGCCAAATAGTCTGGTCGCCCAAATAAATAGTATAGTTTTACAAGCCAAATACAAATAAAAATGTTTCACATAGTTTTGCAAATGAATAAAAGAAGATACATTTAGTGGTTGCCAACATGAGTCCACATATGCTCAACCAAATCATTTTGCAGTTGCACGTGAGTTTTCCAATCACGCATGTCTTCATGAAACTGAGTGAACTGCTCAAATGTTGTCACTACTCCATGCTCAGGCACAACATTCTCACCCTGAAACTGAAAGCCTTAATCGTTCAGACGTTTCGGGCGCTCGTCTTCTACGATCATATTGTGCATGATCATACAAGCAGTCATCACCTCCCATAGTTTGTGCGTGCTCCAAGTATTAGCAGGATACTGAACGATGCCCCATCGAGATTGCAAAACACCAAAGGCACGCTCGACATCCTTCCTAGCACTCTCTTGCTCTTGGGCAAATCTTTTCCTTTTCTCTCCGACAGAGTTGGGTATTGTTTTGACAATAGTGGTCCACTGAGGATAGACACCGTCACCCAAATAGTACCCTTTGTCGTAGTTGTGGCCGTTGACAGTAAAGTTCACCGGTGGGCTGTTGCCTTCGGCAAGCCTAGCAAACACCGACGAGCGCTGAAGCACGTTGATATCATTGTGTGATCCAGCCATGCCAAAGAAAGAGTGCCAGATTCAGAGATCTTGAGACGCCACGGCCTCTAATATGACAGTGCAAGCCCTGACATGTCCCTTATACTGCCCTTGCCAAGCAGAAAGGCAGTTCTTCCACTCCCAGTGCATGCAGTCTATGCTGCCAAGCTGTGATAGCCTGGCTTAATACGGATGATAGACTACTCATATAAATAAGGAATTCCTTCTTTTCCGGGAGCCCATTCAGACAAAACTCCAAAGTTAAGCGTGCTCAGCTTGGAGAAATTTCAGGATAGGTGACCGACCGGGAAGTTGCTCCCGGATGCGCATGAGTGAGGACAAAGTGCGCAGAAAAGACTAGTATTGATCTGTGGGGCCAGTCTAGATCCCGCCGGGAGTAATGACCATCGGCGGGTGTGTCCGGGGCGTTACAAGTTGGTATCAGAGCCGACCCTCGTGGTTACACGAATGTTTGCGGACAGGTGCGCGGTCATGTTGTTCATGACGTTTGTGACCCGTCGTGGCACACGACATGGCACATGTACCGGACTGGATGCACAGACGTTTGTGTCAAGAGGGAACGTTCCTGTGGCCCGACGAGGACGTCGGTTCCTCGGAGTGGGGGTGTATGTGATAGCCTGGCTTAATACAGATGATAGACTACTCATGTAAATAAGGAATTCCTTCTTTTCCGGGAGCCCATTCGAACAGAACTCCAAAGTTAAGCGTGCTCAGTTTGAAGAAATTTCAGGATGGGTGACTGACCGGGAAGTTGCTCCCGGGTGCGCACAAGTGAGGACAAAGTGCGCAGAAAATACTAGTATTGATCTGTGGGGCCAGTCAAGATCCCGCCAGGAGTAACGACCATCGGCGGGTGTGTCCGGGGTGTTACACAAGCATCCCCGGGAAGCCCCTGCTAGCATTCATCGCCAGCAAACGGGTTGTATCTTCACCTGTCGGCTCTCTCAAGTACTCAGGGCCAAACACAGCAATCACAGCCTTGCAGAACTTATACATGGACTCTAGGCATGTAGACTCGCTCATATGGACGTACTCGTCAGTGAGATCACCGGGCACTCCGTATGCAAGCATTCGGATGGCGGCAGTACATCTCTGATAAGAGGAGAAACAAATCTTGCCGACGGCATCATCTTTGCACTCGAAGTAGTCATCATAGCCGACCACTCCCTCTCTAATACGGTTGAAAATATGCCTACTCATACGGAACCGGCGGCGGAATTTGTGATGTTTGAACAACGGGTTTGCTGTATCAAAGTAGTCCTTCCAGAGAAGGAAATGCCCGCTCTCTCGGTTGCGATTCAACGCCGGAAGGTGGCCCGGAATGGAGCCACGAAACAACGGCCGCTGGCTATTGAGGTGGTGATGGACCAACACGGCAGCCAATATCTCCTCCTCGTCGTCGGACGACGAATCGTCGGAGTCGCAAAGGAAATTGTGGAAAAAGAACTCTTCGGCGGAGTCCATTTCGTACCTTGACAAACTGTCGAACAGCTTGCGGGCGTCGACGAAGGAGACGGACGGCGAGGGGAGTCGCGGCGCCCACAGACCAGCTAGCTGCCCTGCCGGCGTCCGACGAGCGTGCCGGTCGGATGTGGCAGGGGCGGCGAGGCGGCTTCTTGGTCGCGGGCGGCTGTGTGGTGGGGGAAGCGGCAGTGGGAAGCAGTTTGCTCCCCGGCGGCAAAACGGTGACGGAGGGCGACGGGGGGAGGGGGCGGCGTTGCTGGGCGGATGTGGAGGCGACGGCAGCTGGAAGAGTCGCCGGAAAAAATGGACGGCGGCGTAGAAGGCGGGAGGGTTGCTTTGTTGGCCGCAAGGTGGGACGGAAGGCCAATGTGCCACAGACCAGCGGGCCCGAAAATAAGAGTAGGCGAGCGCGCGTTCGTCGCATGTCCGCGCCGACGCAAATCAGACTCAAAAATGGGCCAGGAATGGGTCGCCGCGGATGAAAAACGAACGCGCGTCCATTTAGGTCGGTGCGTTGGGCCGCCTTTTCTGTCCGCGCCGATCCAAACGAACGGCCATGGACGAAATAGATCGCCTCATTAAAGTTGCTTTAACAAAAAGTGTACACACTAATGTGAGAAGTACATAATCGCATAAAAATTCGTCAAAATCTATCAACATAAGACAAAAAAGATATAGCTTCAGAAATACAGACACGAGAAACCAAATGGTAAAAATGCTTGGTATCCATCTTGAATTTAAATATTAAAAAAAAGCACAAAACATCCCCATCCCCGATAAAGTGATACGTCCCGAGTGTGTCACAAGAAGCGGCGCAAGCTGATCCCATGATGAGCCAGGGGTCCTTTAATTAGTCTTTTTTTCCTTTAATTAGTGAGTATTTACTACGATTTGAAAGAAAAAGCATTCACTGCCCTACGCAAGGATGTGATGCAAGGCAAGAACATTAGCAGGCTGGATAATGTTTTGGAAACTCAGAAAGGCAGTGTAGCTTTACAAAAACTATGCATCATGGCAAAATCACACACAACACTTCCAAGTGTCTAATATAAACACTTTTAGGCGAGTTTTCAGAAGCTTGCCTCTACCTATATCTGAACCAAGGTTTCAGAAAGATTGCAAGTACTTCTTAACCAAAGAAGTAACACATTCAATAAGATACGACGGCAGCAAATTAGCATTCAGAACATCCTAACGGTATTGCATTCCATAAGATGGATAGTTCCTGGTTTAACGAGAATTCAGAACATTCTACACGGCTGAATGAGGGTTGCTAAACTGTGGTGCATGTCGAGTTTCTGGTTTTCGCTGTACATAACTGGAGCTCAAAAGGAAGGGTGAGACAATGAGCCCTAAAACTGCTTTTCGGAAAACATGGGGTTACTGTTCCTTGCATGCCGGCAAAATGTCAAGAGACTGGTGAGATGAGCACTGTACTCCCGAATCCGATCACATGACAATGGCAGATGCAAAAGATCTCTTCCCTATTGAATTGAAACCTGGCACTGACCAGCCGGAGTTCACATTGTAGACTTCCACCTACAACAGAAAGAAGAAATTGTCCTTGAAAGAGGGCACATATTTGTGAGGGCAACAGTTAACCGTCGGTACAATGTTTACTTACAGTGTCCAGTATCTGTTCGTTGGACCGCAGACCGCCGAGGACAAACAAGCTATCATCAAAAGTAACCGCAGAGGCGTATCCTCTTGGGTTGCTCATGGGATCACCCATCCTCCAGGCGTTGAGGCGAGGATCAAAGATCTCAACACTGGAAACCATGCTGTCCCCATCATACCCTCCAATAGCATATCTGAAACAATAAACCTCCTAACTCAGTTTCTTGCCAAGATTAATGCCCAAGATGCCATCGGCTTTGTGTTCAGCGAGATCTAAAATAACATGAAGAGTATACTCACAGGACTTCTCCCAGGACAGCTACAGCATGACATCCTCTCCTTGCTTTCATGCTTGGGAGCTTAACCCAGAAACCCTCCCTTGGATCATACCTTTCTGCTGACCTGTACATGATGTGGTTGTTAGTTGATGATGTCTTAAATCATGTGCTTCCACCATGTCATTTTATCATTTTATCATTCAAATGGTTATATTAGCATCCAAGAAAAAGAATGTGTCAGAAACATTTATAGATTTGATTAAAGATTTACACCATCCTCTCATTGCTTACATGTCATTTTATCATTCAAGTGGTCATATTATCATTCAAGTGGTCATATTAGCATCCAAGAGAAAGTATGTGTCAGAACCATTTATAGATTTGACTCGAGATTTACTAGCATTTACACCATCACATTGATATTACCATCATGAAATGTACTTTTATAATGTATACTATATAGGTGTAGCATATTTTTATAGAAACTGATGAGCAAAAAGTCACATGGGTGTCAATGCCCTAAAGCACTTAAAAGGGTGGAACACATGGAAGTAACATAATGGAGGAAAATAGCAAGGGAACTTACTGTAAATACTTGCTACCATCGAATCCACCAGATGCATAGATGACACCACTCGATTCTGCTGCTGCTAGAGCAAATCTCTGAAACGTGTTGCAGCATACTTAAGAGATCAGTGTCAAAATTAGCCAACTAGCTGAACTACTCTCCCGATTACCGCCAATATTAGAATAATCAATTCAACTATGCTTTTCAGTTATACCATTACACAGCAACAAGATTCTAGATAATCTAAGATGAGGATGCAATGCAGAATTTAATTGGTACGAAGCTATGCAGAAGATGATATCATTGAAAAACTAAATTAAGCCGATGTCTCCTATTTGATAGCATTAAGGTCACTGAGTTTATTACAGTGCAATCATGACTATTCTAATTAATTCAAGGGCATTTTTCCGTTATCCTACATTACGTAGGAACAAAATTCAAGATATTGTGTGTACACAAGGATGCAATGCAGAACTCAACTGGTACAAAGCTATGCAGAAGATGATCAAGTTGAAAATTTGAAGTAAACAGATGTCACTTATTGTCCATATTAAGGTCACTGAGTTCATCACAGTGCAATCATGACAAGACTAGGAGAATGAGTTCAGTGTTGCTATGAAATAGGCTGCAAACATATCAAAGGACACAAAGTAATCACTAGAAGCAACTGGGAGGCCAAGAACATACTGGTTGCAGCATAGACGGACTACATATCCACTTCCCAAGAAAAGGATCAAACATCTCAACTTCTGAAAAAGTTTGTGTTCCATCTCCTCCACCCATCGCATATATTTTGCCATTAAGACTTACTCCAGCAAGAGATCCTTTCTCATGGTTCAAACAGGGGCATATCATCCACTCATTACTCCTTGTATTATAGCATTCCGCTGTAAGAAAAGAAAGTACATAAATGCAGTTTGAAGTCCAGAGAAAGAAAGACAGAAGCACATTTAAATATCAGTATACCTACCTGTGTTATACCATGAACTTCCATCCCCACCACCAAAAACAAATATACAGCCTTCCATTGCGGCAACAGATGCATATGAACGCGCAGAGCCCATCGATGTGAGAGACACAAGGATGTCTTTTTTTGGAGAGAAGGAATCAAGAGACGATAACCAGGTCACACCATTATAACCACCGATCAGGAATATTGCTGGCATGTCCAGATTATCGCACATGCTTCCTTGAAGAGACAAGGAGGAGTCAAATTTGAATTGTAACTCATCTATGCGATATTCCAGTTGCTGAACTTTTCTTCCAGAGTCTTTAACTACTTCCTTCAACGAAATGATTTCTTGATCTGATTTAATCTGGAAAATAACAGGACCATAATCAGACTATATATATGCAGGACGTGTTTGCATAAAAAGTACAAAATAGCGGCCAACACATTTTGGATAATGAGTATACATGGCACGAAAAGTAAGGTAGCCAGATTTATCATACCAGCTAACCAGGTCTGTGGATTGACAGAAATAAGTACTGTATAAAGATGAAATGAATGGTCCATACAAGTGAGCATAAATCACAGTGGTAAGAAAATTGAGCAATGTAACCATGTGGGAATCCTTAATTACTTTATAACAAATTAACTTCTATTTTCAATATATGTGGTAGTAGCATTCCCTCCTAATCTTGTAGTAAAATTTCCCTACTACTGTCTTTTCCTCGAGAAAAATCCCCATAACAGCATACTACCCAAGTGCATAAAACCGCACGTGATGTGTAACACAAAATCTTGTATTCTTTTCAATCCAACAAGTAATAAAAGCGCCAATCAATAGTTACATTCCACATTTCACATGTTCAAGAAGAAATGAGGAACCTGATTCTTCTCCAGTGCATCAGCCTTCTTGGCCAAGTCAGTGATGATTCGTAGAAGCTGCACAGGAGAATGAAAAGAATAATGTGAGTGATACACATGTTATCAGGCACGAGGTTATGAATTGTAGTCGAATGATGAAAAGCAAAATAATGCACACAGAAAGGGATAGAATGGGCACCTCAGCCTTTGCTTGATGTTGCTCAAAAGATGAATTATCTTCCACGGTAGAACATAATGGCTTGTTGGAAAGGCTTGAATTGGCCTGTGTTTCTTCAGGTACATGATGGCTGGGAGTAGAAAGGCTTGCATTGGCCTGTGCTTCTTCAGGTACATATTGATCTTGAATAGGAAGGTCTACATTCACATGTGTTTCTTCAGCAACCTTTTGATCTTGGCAAGGAAAGCTTCCATTGACCTGTGTTTCTTCAGGTACATATTCATCTTGACTAGAAAGTTTTGCATTGACCTGTATTTCTTCAGCAACATATTCATCTTGACTAGGAAGGCTTGTGTTGACCCGTGTTTCTTCAGGTACATACTCATCTTGGCTAGAAAGGTTTGCACTGATCTGTGTTTTTTCAGATACATACTCATCCTGACCAGAAAGGTTCGCATTAACCTGTGTTTCTTCAGGTACATACACATCTGGACTAGAATAAACAAAATCATGGGATGATAGTGCTGCCTGCTGTCTTAAGTCAACCAACTCCTTCAGTTTTTTCAGGATAGACGATCTTTCAAGCTGTACCCCAACACCATCTGATTCATTTTGAAGCCCATTGCCTATTCCATTGTGTGAGTTCACAAGCATGTCTCCATTAGAAGAATGACTTCCTCCATTCACAGGATTGGCAACCGGTTCATTGCACTGCATAAGCTCCATTCCGTCAGCAACACTTTTGTACGAGGAATGTTGACTGGCCTCATCTGGACCAAACTGGTTCTGAAAATCATTGTCATCCAAATCCTCCCAGTCAGAAACTAGCTCTCCAGATGTCTTCCCATCAGTTTTGCTGTCTGATGTTCCAGTAACACTGCCACTATCCACATCAGAATCAACCCAGTCATCTGGAACAATTCCACTTGAACTTGAAAGAACACTAAACGGGTTGATGTCCTTTGAATTGGCTCTGCCTTTCTTTTGGTGCGGGGTAACTGATGCCACCCTTTTAGTTGATGGTAAAGAAGTTGATAGAACACTAGATGGATTGATGTCCTTCAAATTGGCTGTGCCTTTCTTTTGGACAGGAATACCTGATGACATCCTGTTAGTTGATGGTAAAGGTACAGGCAGACTCCTTTTGCTTGAAACAGCTGGGACTTGCTTGAAATTGAGAGGACCAACTGACTTGAACAAAGCAATTAAAGCTCTAGTTTGTGCATGGTCTAGCTCAAAATAGAAGTAGTGATGTGTATAATAATTATCTTGAATCACTTTTTTGTATTGGACCTCAAAGAGTGGCTGATAGCGAGTCCTTGTGCAAATGCGAACCTTAAAAACAGAAGCAGTTGCTTTATGTTAGCATGCATAAACTGGAAACAAACTTAGCTATAGATACACCAAACAAATCATGAACACTGTTTGGAGATTCATATTTGTTGATACCTGTGCAGGAAAAGGTGTCCTTAAAGTGCCATCATTACTCCAAGCATATGGGTCAATGGAGTTCTGACCAGGACTGGCAGCCTCAAAAACACCATGCAGCTTTCTGTCAGTGTAGTTGAATAGAAATAAAGGTAGGCCAGCTTTGACATTCCTCACATATGAATAATGCAACGCAGGCAGACCTATAGAGCAAGTGGTGCAAACTAATTAGGGTGAGAAATTCAACAAAAAGATAAGGTTAAACAAGTCTATATTTCATAAACCCTATAACACATCAAGATGGCGATGGGACAAGTTCACACATTTCGCTCTATCCACATACGAGATCAAGAAAAAGAAGTGTGGAGTACATAGTTCCATAAATAAAAAAGGTAAATGCTCCTTTACGAGCATCCAATCTGCACCATCAGAATTAGAACAAAAAGCATGGCAATGGTCCATTTGTAGGGGTTTTGGCCAAAAAAATAAGTTTACAAGGGTGTTTAGGCGGCCTTAAAGCCTGACTAAAATACTGGCAAGGCCTGAGGAATGAATGAACAGGCTACAATATTTTGTAACTTAAGGCACCAATGAACTATATAGCGCATCAGCCTATATAGTCGGTATTGCCAAACACAAAATGATGTTGTTACAGATAATATCATAATAATGGTGTAAAGCAAGAGGTGAAAGGTGGAATTCACAAACCAAACAGCTGTTTATTGAAGCACTCTTCAATTGTCTCATGCTTGCAACCAAAGATCACTCCTCCTAGCTGGGTTTCCCGAAGATTACGGGTCTGTACTGCCTGCATTGCACGATCGTGGGTCTGTCTTTCTTCAAACACCCTGTGGTTCACAATTTTTTTGAGGTATGCAAATCATATAGTCAGTAGATGTGGGTATGAACTCATATTCAAGGGAGAAATAAAACCAAAAGATTCAATAATTGGCAATATACTTTTCAAACTGCAGATAACTCTAGGCAGGGCATACAAATGAGCATTATTATGCCAAGCTGTATCCAAATAAACCCTGTATTAGTACAGTAATTGGCAAGGAACATTCGACAATTACAAAAATCATTCATTTTTTATGCAGGGTGACAACCAAAATTCAAACTGAAACAAGAATTCCAAGTCAAGACATTGTGATGACCATAACAGTTGGTCAAACTGTTAAGAATCCTCAAAGCTTAAATCCAAATCACAAACAGCCCAACAGAAACCCTTCAACTAAGATGATAACACTGCACAGCGTGACACTGAATAAACCCCCTCAGCTTGAGCGACAAGAACCAGATCAAACACTGAATTCCGTCCCAGTCAGACCCAAAATTAGCATCCAAGCTTCAGGAACCTCACAGTATGACCCAATGCATACATTGTAGAGCGCTATTTGCGCATTAAGTATGTGGAACTACGCACTGAAGCCACATCCGAAGCAATCACACATCGCTAATATACGGAATTGAAATAACGAGCAATACACAACTAGACAGGTAATAATCATCATGCACGGATGAAGCAAAAGCAACCGTCATCTCGTCACAGAGCAATTGACCACACAATTATCTTCCAGGGCCATATCTGGTACGCACAAGCACTGGTACCAAAATTTTCTAATCCGCAAAATAAGCATAGAAACAACAGGACAAGGTCGAAAAGGGGAAAATAGAAACAGGAAGCCAAACATTTCGCGCCTACGCACTGAAACGAAATCCACCGAACTAGCGCGAACAAGTGGGAAATCGCCGGATAAGGCAAGAAGTAATCGCGAATGGTACAAGCACACCGCGCGGAATCCAAAGTTCCCCGTCGTCTAAAACCCTAACTAACCCCTGGTGATCAGCGACGCTAAACCCCGCAATAAAGCACCGTCTAAGCCGAAATCGACAAACCCTAGCAATCAATCGAGCCCCAACAACCCGCATTCGCCCGCCATCCGGCGGAAGCACCGGGACGACCGAAACCCTAGAACGACCGAGGATCTCGCACCAAAAACCCACTTGAAAAATCGAGAAAAATGCCAGAAAATAAAAGGGGGAAAAGGCACGCCACCGCAACGAGCCCCCGCGAAGCAAGCGCGCGATCGATCGAGAGCGCGGGGACGAACCGAGGGCGGCGATGGGGATCGGTCTGGGGCTCACCTGATCGCTTCGCCTGCCGGAGAAGGCCCCTCCTTTTGCTGCCCTGGTTCCTCTTTTTCGGTTGGGTTTTCCTTCCCCCTTCTCTCCCCTTCGTATTTAGTGTGCACTGTCACAGCAATGCGGTGTGTGTGAGGGGGCCGATTATGTAGGTGGTGGCGGGGTGGGGATGGGATTACCACCGCGGTCACTCCGCGGTCTCCGATCGGCTGCGTCAAAGCGACCGGGCCACTAGCAGGGTTTTTTTTTAACCGCACACGTTATGGCCTTGTTTGGATTCATGGGTTAAAGCTAATTTGAACTAGTTTGGGTTCAAATAGCCTTAAAAGTATTCAAATATGATGGCTAGTTTGAGCTAGTTGCATTTAACCCATCCAAAAAATACTATCTCATTCAAGAGGTGTTAATTGGAAATAGTTCTCCTAGTGCATTTATTGTCAATCTAACCATGTCATCCAAACACCTTTTTGGCTAGAGTTAGTTCAGGGTTAGTCATGAGTTAGAAACTAATTCTAACTTTTTAGCTAAATTAAAGTATCCACAGGGCCTATATATTAATCAATATATAGGCCCTGTGGATACTCTAATTTAGCTAAAAAGTTTGGTTGCTCGCATTGTATGTGCTCACATGGGTACATGTTGTTTGGTTACATACGAGCATAGAATTGTGTTCATCTTGTATCCTACTTGATGAGCTTATCAAGACTACTACACCTTACACACTATCACACCGAGCACATCAACACCACAACACTGCTATGACAATGAACTGTACGAAGATGATGAAGTTATTCATCCCTAACGGTCGATCCACCTTCTTGCCAACCTCAACATTGCTGCATGAATACTCTTGCACATACTTGGAGTAAGCATCTTATGTCGCCTACCCAATCTTAAACCCTCCTTTGTGGTTGCTGTCGTTGTACCCTGAAACTTGTTTGTTGCAACCTTCCCATGAACTGTAAACTCCTGGAACCCTACCTTCGAACACCACATACCACTTTCCCTAGTAGTGCAAACGAGCAATAAGTTTAAGCATCAAGCATTGGAACACACAAACATCAAGCAATGAAAAACTCTAGGAGCAAGCAATGGAGCAGAAGAGCATTGATAAGCATGCATGATCGTAGCAAGTTCAACCGAGCACTACTTTGGTGTCATCCTACCACCACATCCAAAAGAGGGTGTCATCCTACCACCGCAAGTTCGTGATCACCGCGAGGATCATCGTGAGGGGTTAGTATATACCACCTACCAAAATATACAAACCATAAGATTGTTTTCAAGCCTTGACTACACAAAATATACGTCGTCGTCCTTGTCACCTCGCCGTCGAGGATCATGCACGCCGTCACCACCAGTAGAAGCAGCACTAGTAGTAGTGCTTGCCCAGCCAGGTCCTCAGCCAGAGCACCCTATGGTCTATTCCCATGACAACAAACCCAACACCCTGGGCTTTGTTGTCCAGCAGGTGGCTGAGAGCCACCATGAGAGCCTCTGGGCTGAAGCCAATCTGATCCATGACAGCGTTGTAGAGCTTAGGATGGACGTCCACACTCTTGCTCTCCCTGATGGCGGTGGCCACCTCCTTCACTGCCTCAGTCATGCTGCTGAAGACGCTCAGCTCCTCCTCCATGAAGCCTGCCTGCTTCCTCTTTCTATCAAGCACAAGAACGTGCTCACCATCCTTCTCAGGAGCATCAACGTTGATGGTGTCTAACTCCTAGGTGTCTGGATACTCCGACATCGGTGATCCCAGCGGCTGACCATAGCCCATGGCATGCTTGCCGGTTGCCAGCCCGAAGGAGAAAATCTGCTGCATCTGGTGGTAGTTCTGGATAGGGGTGTTGAGGAACTCTACGTCCTTGGGGTGAGCCTAAGAAGAAACAGGGCAGACAGGTTAGTTAGTATGGCACTGGTTCATAGGCTTGAACTACTAGTCTGTTAGAATGGCATGATTTCTGAGCAAACTGCGACGTGGCCTTGGTAGTGCTCTGCCTCCAGAAGGATCGAGCACATGTCCTCATCCCATGAAGCACCATTGAGGTCTCTAAGCTTGGACGCGGTGATCCACCTAGCTCTCCACTTCCTCAGACGGTTGTACACCTGGGTCGAGGTGACCTCCTGTCCATAGAAGTCGAACACCTGCTTTGCAACAAGGTTCAAGTACACCTCCTCGAAGCCCTTGTCAGTCCTCACCCCACTAGCTATGATCTCACACATCTTGTTAAGCACAAAAGTGGAGAGGAACGACTGCCATTTCATGTTGTTCCCCCTGCCATCCTTCTTCTCCTTTTGTTGCTGCCTTTTGAGCGGCAGCATGAGCAACAACATTGGGCTGAGCCAGCACAAATGGAGGAACTGTAGGCAGCACCTCGAAAACCTCTTAATCAAGAGGCATCTGTTCCATAGGAGGCTGAGATTCCTTGACGTAGGATGGTGGGAACTGTCTCTCGGACAGCACGAGGGCCTGACTAAACTCTTGCGTGGTCATGTCCTACAAACGTAAGTGTCATCAACACCACAAGACACTACACATGGACAGTATGAACTAGCAGTACAGCATGGACAGCTCGAACTAGCAGTACATCTTGGACAGATCGAACTAGCAGTACATCATGGATAGACCGAACTAGCAGTAACACATGCACAAGCATACCACGGCATAACAGAGCACTAATCATGAACACATGGATGATCTTGTTCAACACTTGCACACTACCATACCACCGATTCATCCATGATCACTAACTACCAACACTTGCCCACGTGGAAACAACCCCTAGCATGCTCCAAATCCATCATAACTAGCTACTCCAACATCACAGCCAAACATATCGGATGACCTAACCTTAGCACAAGGACAGATCTAGCTAGAACTAGAAGAGAGAGGTGGTGATTGAACTTATAGACGCCATTGGAACGGTCGTGGAGGAGGTGCCTAGCACGTCGGAGAGGAGGAGGAGTCGACCCGCCGCCGTAGTGAACCGGTCGCCGGAGTAGATGCGCCGCTTACCTCGTCGTCGAAGTGGATCCGCGTCGAAGGGAAAGATCAAGAGAGGGGAAATGGTGGCGAGAGTTTTGCCGCGGCGGTGACCCTCGATATATAGGGCGACCGAATCAGCGGGCGGTGACTCAAATTTGTCCACCCGCTTTTTGGGAGACGCGCCATCGCTCCCGCCATCTCCCTCCCCTGCGCGGCGCGGCGCGGTGTTACCCTCTTCTGCATCGCTCGAGCCTGGCTCGCTGGAAACGGCCGATTCGGCCATTCCTCGAGCCTGGCTGAGGGGTGCTTTGAGGTTC